>NC_089324.1:3727243-3952243 GCF_036669915.1 Pocillopora verrucosa
ATATAAACTTACAATTCCAGATCTTCAAGAGTTCTCGATTCCCAGCCTTTCTTCTCTGTTTTAAACACTTCAACTTTCACTTTACAGCCCTGCAAAAAGTGCTGTACATGTACATAAATTTGAAATCCTCTCATGGCTGATATCAGCATATAAGAATCATCTCTCATGAAAGCATATTTAACTCCCAGAAGTGATTAAGATGAAACTTCTCCCTGTAATATCCATATATCATCCAGCAACAGGTAAGGAGAAAACTCAAACTTATCAGGTAGAACTTGTTAAATTGATCGAACACCAAATTCTCATCACTACTTTAAAATGAAATGTGTAGCAGCTAGAGGAGAAAATGAACAATCAGATCTTGGGAGTTAAAGGGTTAAAATACCCATTATCTTTGTTAAAGAGGCAGTTGCTTCAACAGCTAACCCTTACCATTTCAGTAACATTGATCTTAATGTTGCAATGATAGTTTCACTAACCTGTTTCACATCTCTCCACAAACACTTCTGCTGTTACTATTTGGAGATCAACGTGATCGGCGATGACGATGTGAGAAGGAAGACTTTTGGCAAAATTAACCAACAAGAGAGGAAAAGATACCAACCATTCTATCATCAACAATCTGTTAAGACAGTCCTTGCCACAACCACTAGAACATGATCATCTGTTAAAAAATATTGCTATATGTTCAACGAAAAAAATCATGTTTCCATATCCATCTGTTCAGTAAAAAATTGGATCAATGTCAGTATCTGATCAACTGAGCACCTACCCTTCCCCTAACCCAACATTAATCCTAACTTGTTATCAGATGACTGTGGTTGAATTAGGGGAGGAGTAGGTGTGCAGTTGTTCAGATACTGACATTGATCCAGGAGACCACAGACGATGTTGAAATGTGGTATAAGAACAAAAAAAATAGCACACAAGGCACAGCTGAGTGTGTCACTGATGTTTGTACCTCAATATAAATGTGGAATTTATTTGAAGAATCTATTTGTTTTATACCATAAAAAGGCATAGGGCAGGTCATGCTCAGCTTATCTCAAAAAATATGATTAAGAAGACCTCAACAGTGGGTTGCTAAGTTCACGTACTGTAAAATGCACATAACCATATTCAGCATATAGTGAAGTCTGTGTCACAGCCATTATCTGACCAGGATCTAAGGTACAATCGCACTGCATTCTGGGCACTTCCTTATTGACTTTCTTCTTTCTGAAACATGAAATGAAAAACATGTTGCCCTGGTAACAGTAACAAGTTGTTTGAAGGGTAGAAAACTCAACTATTTTACACTATGAAATAGTTAAACACTGCTAATAGTAATTAAACATAAAACCCACCTGTTAAATAAGTACTCATTCTAGTCAATATGCTCATAGTAAGGTGGTTGACATTCTTCAGCTGAAGAAATGATGTGCTCCTCAGACACCTGGAAAAGTAACAGCATTCATAGGTATTTTCAGGTACTTTCAATGTTAACAGTGGAAAATTTCAGGAAGACCCATGCATGGACTTCAAGATATACTGTAACTATCTAATGCTTCACACAACAAGTGGAGTGACAGATAAACAATATACAAATGGATTTCAGGATGCCATGCCTCTTCACAATGATCTGTTTCCTGTTTGAAATGACTCAGCCTTCAAATATTCACTGCAGTGTACACAGTTTAAGAAAACCACCAAAGTGTTTCACTTTGACCAACTTTCCCGCTGATGATGCTCTACAGTTTCTCAAAACTACCGATGAATAACCTTGCTCACAATCTTGGTCAGATTAGTTCTCTTCCCAACAGCGTAACGATTTTGTAAACTTTGCCCCATTTACTAGAGTTACAATTCCAATGAACTAGACTGAATCAAACTGTTTTGTTCCACTCTCATATTCACCCATTTACAACGGGTGTAAAGAGCTACTCTGCATAACTTGTAAGAAATCACTCTCTTATACTATATTCTCTACATTGTGATTGGTTGTTGCTAAGTACTGATTGAAAAGGTTATTCAAGGTTACGTCAATCATGCAAACCAATCAATGTAAAAAAATCACGAAAGGTGGTGCTTCTAGCTCTTGACATAATGTTCACACTCATCATCTAACATGTGTCATGCACGAATCATTAAGTCTCTGACAACAAGCAGTGTAATGATCAGCAGCAGCAGCTGGTTACTGAAAAATATATACAGCATTCAAAAAGTTGGGTGACCACCAGAAAAAAAAATTGGAGTGAGACCAACTATAATGAGACAAAGTCGGGCGATTTTACTCAATGCTCAATTTAAGAGACATTTTCTCCCACAGAGTTTCCACTGAAACTATTATCTACCTTGACTCTGAATGAGCCAGAAGCTTATCCATAGAAAACAAAGAACACAAAAGAAGTGGGCTGTCTAAAAAGACCTATTTCAGGTTTATGCAATTTTTGACAATTTCAAGTTAAAATTTCCCTTTCTTGTGCCTTTCAGTTATTTATACAATTTATATGCACAAGATGTGTAGCTCAAGTTTGCTAAAACTTTAGGTTAACTGATTTTGTTGTTATCGAAGTACCCCACTGTGTAGGTGAATCTTGGATACATAACAAATTGATGAATTGGCTCATTACAATGCACTTATATGATGACTTAAGTTTCCAACTCAGATCTGTATGAATCAATGGAGGACATCACTCATTGTCTACCTTTTAAAGTTATGGGAACTTGCTATTCTGAAAAATACCAGAAAGCATTACAGGCAGCCTATGAGTATCACTATGAACATAATAAACACATCTTTGCTAATGTTAAGGCTGAACCTGACAAACCCTATAACAAAAATGCAATTGCAGTATACATAATGTCTTCCTCAGACTATGAGAAAGTTGGCTATTTACCCACTGAACTAACAAGATTTGTACATCCTCAACCAAAGGATCCAAAGCTTGAGGTGACAGTGAGGCAAATCAGGTTTTGTACCACATTTCATATAAATGGTTTTTACTTAACAATTGAAATTTCCACAACTGATCTATGGGAGAAGGCATGCAGTGATTAAAGCCAGCCGTAGAGTAATCCTAACCCTAAGTAAAGAGTGAATCCTGCAAAATGGCAAAATTAAGGAGTTCTATTTAATTTGTGCAAGTAATTTCAATGAGAGAGATATCTGTTTCATGTAAAATTTCACTTGCATCACAGACATGGCACTGTCTGGTCTAGGATTGCACAAACATGGAATTTTTTTTTTTTTTTTTTTTTTTTTTGTTTTTGTACGTGTAACTTCTCGTTTATTACTTTTGTAACTCAGTTGAATGCCAATAAAATTAATTAAAAAAAAAAAAAAAAAAAAAAAATAACCTTCTGGCCCTCTTATTGCCCTGATTTGTTATGGCCTTGGCTATATAAATATACCGCTGCACAAATAAGATATTTCTGAGAAAGTTGAAGTTAATAAAAAAACATTGATGAATCTTGTGTCCCAAAGTGATGTATAACCACAAGCAGCCCAAGCTCCAGCTGTGAGATGATCAACTTGCAAAATAAGAGTCATGGCCAAATTACAAGATTTTGTATGGGAATATTTCCAACCGCTGTTAGGAATAAAAAGTACGGTCAAATTCTCAATAAAAATACCTCACCTTACTTCCACAGTGTATCGCTTGCTGTCTGACCACTTACTATGTTGAAAAGAACCCATTTTGGTCCAACGCAGAATCCAAGCACATATACTGTAGTTTCATTTCAATTCACTTCAAACTTAACCTTCCCCGAAAACCAGAAAAACTGAAAACCAGCTTGGCAACCCTTCCTCCTTTATAAACTGAGCCTCGCCGGGGATCACACCGTAACTTGGCACCCGTGGTTCTAAGACAATTTCTTCATGCGAAGTGACGACTAGATTTCTGAGCCAAAAGACAATGTTTTCGCTGCTTTATTAAGACGCGACAAGTACTATTCAAGATAATTACACGATTGAATTACGTGACAGAGTCACTAGTCACGGTGTGTTTCAGTGTGTGCTGTTATCGCCAGTTGTACCAAATAAAATCCTGCAGTTTGTTTCTGAAATGTTCTTACAGTTTTGAATAGCGTAAGCTGTCAGAACTCAAATATGAAATAACAGAAGCCAAATTTTTAAAAAAGAGTTTGCCATTTAAATGTTGACCGAGAGCGCTAATCAAATTATGATATTCGATACGTTGTTGTTGACGTCTTTCGTCACGAGATAGTAAAATTTGTTAAATTTTGGCCTTTTAGAATGTTTAAAGTATTAATCGGTGTGGACTAAAAGCTCTTTCCCACTATCTTTTAAACTTAAAACGGTTAAAATCTGAGATTTATTGAGTTACCAATATAAAACGGTCGGAGTTTGCTCAATGAACTAATTTGCATAATCGGCTGTCACGCTAGCAAAATCGCTAAAAGTTTGAAGTCACCACGGCGAAAAAAATTAATACGTGCAAGATGTATTTATATTTTTCTGCTGTCAAACATCTTATTAGAAGAAACCAAGCGGAGTTTTCAATGGTTTGGTCTGGACTTGAGCAATATCAACCAAGAAAGAGAGAACACTTTTGACCAATTTCAGAAAGCTGTCGACTAACGAGTGTCTAAATAAATTATGACGAACCTCTGAATAAACGAATATCAAAATTGAAATGCGCTTTATACGCCTTATATATCACACAGTTTAAGAATGCAAAAGATTTTTTTGCTGCATGCGGTGTGATACGAGGACCGGGCTTTTCAACTTTTGAAATTTTCCATGTCGCAAGAGGTCAAAAAAGGGCCTTTTGCAGCTTTGTCTTTTGAGGCTGTAAAAATTTTGTTTTAACATAGAGATTTCAAGAAACTAATATGGTTTTATTTACTAGCTACCAAAGATACTTTATTGGGCAAAATTTGAGGGAAAACTTTGTTCCGATGCGAAATGCCTTTGGACCGCTCTTACAGAGATCGCCTCTTAATATGAAAACAAACAAATTAATTTACTTCCTTGATTCTTCTGCAGTTGCCCTTGGAGCGAGTTTATTCGTTTTCCTCGCTTGGCTCTTAAGCTTACCGCTTTTTAATTAATTCATATCTGACGGTGGAGAATATTTCCATGTTCATGTAGGATAATTTCTCGCAGTTTCCACGCCAAGGGAAATGTCAATGAAAAGGGGCTCAGTGCATACATTAGACTGACGGCTCCACAAATAAAAGATTGTCCAGCGCTTGGTCTAATAAAAACCTTACACAAATCGGCCAACGACAAGCGGACAAATTTAATAAGTAATTGATAATACTTAAAGGACCTTTTCCACTGGCGCTTACGTTTGGCCGTTACGTTCAGCGGGCCTGGGAAAGAGAATGTCTATGGTACCTACAGCCGAACAGGAAAAGACAACCACATTTTATTAGCTGCCTGATATGACTGACGTATGACGTGTGTTGGAAAAAAAACTTTAAGGACGAAAAGAGATGGTTAAAGATATTTTCGAAACAGGGCACTGAAGGCTACAGATTGTGGTAAGTACTGTCTGTGAAAACACCTGATTCACATCCATCATGATTAGAACATCGGTTTTTAAAACTGCTTCAAACCTCGTCCTGATATGAGTGATGTGATAAATGACTTGGCGGAAGAGAATTCCGACATGTGCGATAGAAATTGAAATAAATTCATAAACGGCAAAGTTGGTTAAACGTTTTTAAGCCCACTTAGACCTACCAAACATTGACTAAATTCGACGAATTAACTGGTATTTTAACCGACACTGGACATGATGATTTCTTTCAAGATTAAATTCCGGCATCCTCTGAGTTAGCCGAAGGGCTATCTACTAACGCACCAACCTTGCGCAGAATTCCAACCGTTATGTGAAAAATATGAATTCCGAATGTCCATCACTAAATCTTAAATGAAATTCATTTTGTTTTTTCCAATGAAGGAAAGATAAGGAGAGACGGATATTTGTTATCCTACTTTTAATGCGGCGCCATTTGATGAAAATATATTTCGGTTTTGTAAGTCTAACTTTTTTACCGATGACAATTGTGAGCATGCAAAAATGAAACAATTAATTTTTGTTACAGGTAACATCCGGTCTCAGTACACATTGTTTTGCAAGAACTGTTGGGTTCTTAACCCAAAATTACAATCAAGACTTGTTACAGTACTGAATTGGAGCTTCTGTCTTGAAACGGTAAGCTATTTGTGCTCAATGAGTATCTCTTCGCGAGCTGTTCATTTTCCAGTTAGTGCTATTTGCGTCATCGAAGACAAAGTTGGTAAATAACAGGAACATCTGGTTTGATCAGTGTTCTACCCTAAAAAGACAACACATTGCTCTCTCCGTTTTTTTTTAAGGGTGTTAATCTAAATAAGACGGAAATATCTTAACAATCACGTGATGTCATGATCGAGAGGATCTTGCTTGGCTTCATGTTAGTGACGATCAACAAATGAGACCTCTTTTAGGGAGGGGAGGGAAAGGTGAATAATGAACCTGAACTACTACTACAACAAGAGGAATTTTCCTAAGAGTGTACAACATCGGTCATCTATTTGAGTTTATACATTCTCTTTATTCGGGCAAGCGATTTAAACTTGAAAAGTAGTGCCGAATTATGAAAAGTTGAAAATCTATTTCTCATGATATTCTCGGGCCTTGTTATATCGGACCAAGTGAATGGAACAAAGTTCCTAGGTTTCCATAGCTTGTTGCTTCTCCATCCCTGTCGCCAATTTCTATACTGATAGCGAGTGTTTTATCCTGATATTCTCCACAGATTCTTTTCCTGAATCTTATCGAAAATTTTCAGTAGTAGTGGATAATTAAGGGGGGGGGGGGGTAAATTTTTCTAATGGGGAAGAGGGCGGAGAGGAGTTTTTATCATAATGTGACAATGATTTAGGAGCAAACCATGGTGTTTATTTATCATTACTGCTGTGGGAGCTGCTTACAAACAACCGAAGATCCTTTTGGTCACGGCCCTCCTGAATAGTCTAAGAAGGTAAAGCTGTTGTTACGATTTTTTGACAACTTGAAGGAAAAATGAGAACTGTGATCAAAGTTATTTAACAAAAAACAAAAAAAAAAAGAAACTTTTAAACTCTCAGATAATATTTTGAGGAATTGGGGCTTTTTTAATCAAAATGACTCGTGATGTTCTGGCCGTTCACAGCGAATACAGCAGAACTGGAAACGATTTCAAAATTAAATTTTTGTCTAACACTAATCGAATGATTGCGCCGGGCGATATCCTTAGTTTTCGCTTGACGCTATAAAATCCAAAATTAAAAATATTACGGCACACAAGAGTAATGACGTTTTACCCCGAAAGGAAAAAAACGCATGAAAAATGAAACTTTTCGCCAGCCATAAACATGACCTCCAATGCTTTTCCTAAATATTTAAATGGCTGGCTCAGGAAGATATCATGAATGTATAAAAATCTTGGTATCGAGTGATTGTTTCTCTCCTGAGTCGTCAAATAAGTCTTTACAAGAACGCAACGCGTAACGTATCATTTTTATGTCGAAAAGAAACAATATTCATTTACTTTACGATCATTACATTTGTAGTCTATAAGAAGGAACAAAACTGGCCTCCTCAAACTACACCCCATCAAATTTTGTCCGAAATTTGGGCGATCGCCTATTCAGTGGGAAATAACTGACTCCGGAAGAAAGACAGAGCCACATTGGTATAAATTTCGTCGATGGTTCTTGGCTTTAAGCCGACTCTGTCCGTTTACTTTCAGTTTGATGGCGTGACAAGAGACAAAAAATATAATTTTCATAAATTCTTGACTTTATACCATGGAGGTCTTCTACTTTTTTCCAGTAAAAAGTTGACTTCCTTCGGAAGATCTTATACAAGTCCCTTTACCCTCATCAAAATGAATAACGAACGTTTCTAACTTCAAAAGGCAATTTGCATCAATACTGACTGTTGTAGAAATCCAAACAACACTAGTATTGTTACCAAAGCTTCAAAAAAATGATCATAAGAATAACAACATTAGCAGCTTACAGAAATCTCACTGCTTCCCCCCTCTTTGAAAAGAAGCTATGGCTTCTTCCATTGAGTGAGATATATAAAGGAAAACAGATCATTGTTTATATTTCGATACCTTACATCACTTTTCCAAAAACGTCGACAAATAATGCACTTTTTCAAGGATTTTCACAATCAAAATGCAAGATTATCAAATAAAGTTCGTATCGATTATGTACGGGCAATTGTAACAACCACTCCATAGAATACAGGACTTTACAGAAAAGTAGCTTATATAGAACATTTTTTGAACACATGCAAAACCTGTGAGTCATAATATATATTTAGTAAGCAGATCAAAGAAAATCTACCCTCTGATTTAATTTCTAGAAACGCGAGCTTGTTGCAAGGAAATGCGATTATTATTAAAGCCTATTAAGATATGGGCTGGGCAGTTTCGAATTAGCAGTAAGCAGTATGGTGCGACACGAACTCTCTTGAGAGCCCAGTAAATCGGTTTTGTTGAAAGCATTGTTCCTTCTTACACAATTGAATTGAATTACTGTAAACTACATATGAATCAGCAGGTCAAATGAAACTTATTGTGTTCTGTTAGCCCGTTAAATTTTCCAGTTGGTCTCTGATCTGCGTGATTCGCGTGACAGTGTAACGAACACCCCGCTTAGAGCATCAGTTTTTAAAACTGCTTCAAACCTCGTCCTGTTATGAGCGATGTGATTAATGACTTGGCGGAAGAGAATTCTGATATGTGCGATTGAATATGAAAGAAATTCATAAACGGCAAAGTCGAATTAACGTTTTTAACCCCACCTAGACCTACCAAACATTGACTAAATTCGACGAATTAACTGGTATTTTAACCGACACTGGACAAGATGATTTCTTTCAGGCTACCTTCTCTGAAGATTAAATTCCGACATCCTCTGAATTAGCCGAAGGGCCATCTACCAACGCACCAACCTCGAGCAGAGTTTCAACCTTTACGTGAAAAATTTGAATTTCGAATGTCCATTAGAAAAGCTCAAATGAAATTCATTTTGTTCCTTTCATTGAAGGAAAGATAAGGAGAGGCGGATATTTGTTATCCAACTTATGAAGCGCCATCTAATGTATGTAAATGTATTTCGGTTTTGTACGTCTAACTTTTTTTACCGATGACAGATGTGAGCATGCAAAAATGAATTGTTTCATTTTTGGGATCAATATCAGTATCTGGGCAACTGCCCACCTACCCCTCCCCTAACTCAACAACAGTCAATTGACAACAAGTTAAGGTTAATGTTGGTTTAGGGGAGGGGTAAGTGGGCAGTTGCCCAGATACTGATATTGATCCCAAAAATGAAACAATTCCCTTTGGTTACATGTAACATTCGGTCTCAGTATACACTGTTTTGCAAGAGTCGTTGGATTTTTAACACAAAATTACAATCAAGACTTGTTATAGTGCTGAATTGAAGCTTCTGTCTTGAAACAGTAATCTATTTGTGTTCGATGACTATCACTTCATGAGCTGTTCATTTTCTAGTGCGATTTGCGTCATCGAAGACAAAGTTGGTAAATAAGAGGAACGGCTGAGTTGATCAGTGTTGTACCCTTAAAAGACATCACATTGCTCTCTCCGTTTATCTCTTACGGGTGTTAATCTAAATAAGACGGAAATATTGTAACGATCACGAGATGTCATGATCGCGAGGATCTCGCTTCATGTAAGTGAGAAATGATACCTCTTTTAGGGAGGGGAGGGAAAGGGGAAAATTGAACCTGAACCACTCTTACAAAGAGGAATTTTCCTAAAAATATACAACATTGGTCATCTATTTGAGTTTATACATTCTCTTTATTCGGGTAAACGATTTAAACTTGAAAAGTAGTGCACCGGGCGATAAGCCGAATTATTAAAAGTTGAAAATTCTATTTCTCCTGATATTCTCGGGCCTTGTCATATTGACCGAGTGATTGGAACAAAGTTCCTAGGTTTCCGTAGCTTGTTGCTTCTCCATCCCTGTCACCAATTTCTATTCTGATGGCGAGTGCTTTCTCCTGATATTCTCGGGCCTTGTCATATTGACCGAGTGATTGGAACAAAGTTCCTAGGTTTCCGTAGCTTGTTGCTTCTCCATCCCTGTCACCAATTTCTATTCTGATGGCGAGTGCTTTCTCCTGATATTCTCGGGCCTTGTCATATTGACCAAGTGATCGGAACAAAGTTCCAAGGTTTCCGTAGCTTGCCGTAGCAGCACTCTGCGAACGGTAGTTGTAAAATTTCTTTATTCTCCGACGCGTTTCGTTTAACTACCGTAGACTTCGGGGAGTTTTACAATTTAACACCAAACACCTATATTTATAAGCCATAGTTAGGGGCTACACGGGAGTCAATGACCATAAGGGCTTGGCCAGACCTATGAATAGGAACAGGTGATGTTGCGGAAAATTTGAAATTTTTTTGGGGCAAGGTGGGAGAATTCATTTGGGGACCACAGTTTTGGTTTTCTTTTTTCGTCACGCAGCAAGTTACAAAACGTAAATATAATACTTCTTGGTTTCTTTCCGGATGCCACCAATGCCTTTTTCGATACCTCTATTGTTTAATACAGCAGTAAAAGATATATGTGCCATCAACACTTTTGAAAAATTGCTTAACATTTTATTTAGCGAAGTATACTGTTGATATTTCGGCTTTATAACACTATTGTTTTCCGCAACTATAACTGATATGTCTCTATACGAAGTATTAAATTTGTTTCCCCGCTGACCACTCGTATTTCGGTCTTTTCTTCTTTCCCCACTCGTCGCCCGTGATGTCGTAACTCCCTAGAATAGACGGCAAAGGTGTGTTCCTCTAGGCCTCTTTGATTGACAATGTAAAATATCGATCTACGAACAAGGGGCTAGAGTCCAAACTCCGTAGAAAATATGTATTAAACTTGTTTAATGCACCACAACATTTGGCTAAAATAAAATAAAATAAAATAAAAGTATGCGAAAAATGTCTACCTCAGTTTTCCAATGTCAAGGTTAGAGTTCTTTGACGTGATTTGCTAACTTAACTGTGAAATCAAGTAAGCCGCGCGTGAACACAAAAAGAATACAAGGCAGGGAGGGGAAGATAAAAATTGAAATTTAAAGATAAACAGTCCGTGTATAAGTTTTCACTAATTTCTCCTTTTTTTTTTAACTGAGAAGAAACAGGGTCAAGATGGACAGCATAAAAGAAGCTATATCAGCTATCTTCATAGGTAGTGTGGTCGCCGTGTTCCTTGGCAAAACTGGTCGCGTGTTGCAAGCCATCGAGGTATACAAGGAATGTTTGATTATATTACACAGTCAGGCGCGGGCTATCGATAGTTCATTGGCAAACTTAATATTCCGTGTCATCTACTTGAAATTAATCTGTGCTTACGATTATATAAAGGATTACACAAGTACAGAAAAATACCTGAGAGAACTCCTCCTATACCTGGATTCTAATGACACCGCTGAAAAAGGAAGGCTACATTTAAAACTGGCAGAAATACTCCAGAAACAAAGTAAATTAATGGAGGCCTGGAGATTTTACGAATCAGCAATCAACATCATGAAAACGATGGAAAACATACATGGCCAGGCACTGTGTTACTCAAAGCTCGGAAAAATGTTCCAGTCGCATAGTCAATATGACAAGGCCCGAGAATATCAAGAGAAAGCACTCGCTCTCAGAATAGAAATTGGTGACAGGGATGGAGAAGCAACAAGCTACGGAAACCTAGGAACTTTGTTCAAATCACTCGGTCAATATGACAAGGCCCGAAAATATCAAGAGAAAGCACTCGCTATCAAAATAGAAATTGGTGACAGGGATGGAAAAGCATCAAGCTACGGAAACCTAGGAACTTTGTTCCAATCACTCGGTCAATATGACAAGGCCCGAGAATATCAAGAGAAAGCACTCGCTCTCATAATAGAAATTGGTGACAGGGATGGAGAAGCAACAAGCTACGGAAACCTAGGAGCTTTGTTCCAATCACTCGGTCAATATGACAAGGCCCGAGAATATCAAGAGAAAGCACTCGCTATCAAAATAGAAATTGGTGACAGGGATGGAGAAGCAACAAGCTACGGAAACCTAGGAACTTTGTTCCAATCACTCGGTCAATATGACAAGGCCCGAGAATATCAAGAGAAAGCACTCGCTCTCATAATAGAAATTGGTGACAGGGATGGAGAAGCAACAAGCTACGGAAACCTAGGAACTTTGTTCCAATCACTCGGTCAATATGACAAGGCCCGAGAATATCAAGAGAAAGCACTCGCTATCAATATAGAAATTGGTGACAGGGATGGAGAAGCATCAAGCTACGGAAACCTAGGAACTTTGTTCCAATCACTCGGTCAATATGACAAGGCCCGAGAATATCAAGAGAAAGCACTCGCTATCAAAATAGAAATTGGTGACAGGGATAGAGAAGCAACAAGCTACGGAAACCTAGGAACTTTGTTCCAATCACTCGGTCAATATGACAAGGCCCGAGAATATCAAGAGAAAGCACTCGCTATCAAAATAGAAATTGGTGACAGGGATGGAGAAGCATCAAGCTACGGAAACCTAGGAACGTTGTTCAAATCACTCGGTCAATATGACAAGGCCCGAGAATATCAAGAGAAAGCACTCGCTATCAGAATAGAAATTGGTGACAGGGATGGAGAAGCATCAAGCTACGGAAACCTAGGAACTTTGTTCCAATCACTCGGTCAATATGACAAGGCCCGAGAATATCAAGAGAAAGCACTCGCTATCAAAATAGAAATTGGTGACAGGGATGGAGAAGCAACAAGCTACGGAAACCTAGGAACTTTGTTCCAATCACTCGGTCAATATGACAAGGCTCGAGAATATCAAGAGAAAGCACTCGCTATCAAAATAGAAATTTGTGACAGGGATGGAGAAGCAACAAGCTACGGAAACCTAGGAGCTTTGTTCCAATCACTCGGTCAATATGACAAGGCCCGAGAATATCAAGAGAAAGCACTCGCTATCAAAATAGAAATTTGTGACAGGGATGGAGAAGCAACAAGCTACGGAAACCTAGGAGCTTTGTTCCAATCACTCGGTCAATATGACAAGGCCCGAGAATATCAAGAGAAAGCACTTGCTATCAGAATAGAAATTGGTGACAGGGATGGAGAAGCAACAAGCTACGGAAACCTAGGAACTTTGTTCCAATCACTCGGTCAATATGACAAGGCCCGAGAATATCAAGAGAAAGCACTCGCTATCAAAATAGAAATTGGTGACAGGGATGGAGAAGCAACAATTTACGGAAACCTAGGAACTTTGTTCCAATCACTCGGTCAGTATGGAAAGGCTGAGGACTATCTAAAGAAGGCAATGAAAGTTAGAAAGGGTATCGATAACAGAACCGGAGAAGCACCAGACTACACAAGCCTTGGTGCAATTTCTTGTAAGCGTGGTGAATATGACAAGGCTCAAGAATATTTCCAGAAAGCCCTTACAATTTGCATGGACATCGGTGATAGAGAAAAGATAGTAGTCTGCTACAACAATTTAGGATTGTGTTACCAATCGCTTGGTAAAAATGACATAGCCGAAGAATACCTTAAGCAAGCTCTCCTACTAAGTAGGGATATTGGACACAACTTGAACGAGTTTGGATGCCTTTGTAATCTATCGGTGTTAATAGCGTCACAAGGTCATCTTGAAGAGGCTTCTTCGTATCTTTTTCAAGGCATCCAAAAGTTCGAAACTTTGAGAGGTTTTCTTAAAGAAAACGATGAGTTTCAAATATCTCTTTTAGAAAAGTACGGCACCTTTCCCTACAAGTTGTTCAGCAGGTTGCTTTCTTCCACTGGAAAGCCTGAAGACGCCCTCTACGTCGAAGAGCTGAGAAGGGCAAGAGGCCTGGCTGACTTGATGACAGCTCAATACTCTGTTCAAGAGCAGATCTCAAGCGATCCAAAATCTTGGTGCGGCATTCAAGGGATCATCAGAAAAGAAACTGACTCTGCATGCCTGTACATTTCGGTTGGTGGAGATGAGGTACGGTTTTGGATAATAAAAGCAACGGGAGCTATTCTTTTTTCAGAAAAGAAAGTGAACCTGGACCCAAACAAGATGACCGGAATAGTCCCTGAGATAGATGAGTTTTTTAAAGAACTGATGTCACTTCGCCGCAACGACCTATCAGGGCTGCATTACTGTGATACCGAAGATTTCAAAACAAGTCTTCACTTGTGTTACAACATAATCATTGCTCCCGTGGCCAGTTTACTGAAGCAGCCCGAGATCATAATTGTCCCTGATTCCTGTGTGTACCAAGTGCCATTTGCAGCCTTGGCTGACGAAGGAGGCAAGTATTTATCAGAGACATGCAGGATTCGGTTGGTTCCCTCTCTCACGACTCTGAAGCTTGTTCAAGACAGTCCTCCAGACTATCACAGTCAGACCGGGGCACTGGTAGTGGGTGACCCTGTGGTTAGAACGGTGATTTACAAGGGAAGGTGCAGAAATATGATACCATTGCCGTATGCAAGAAAGGAAGCAGAGATGATTGGAACACTTCTTGGCGTAAGGCCTTTGATAGGAGAGTACGCTACAAAGCATTCTGTACTCCAAGCGATAAATTCAGTGAGCCTGATACACATTGCTGCGCATGGAGATCCCGAAAGAGGGGAGATTGCTCTTTCTCCTGAGCACCCTACCCTACTCCCACCTTTTCCTAGTGAAGAAGAGTATCTTTTGACGATGGCAGATATTTCAAAAACTCGATTGCGAGCTAAACTAGTGGTGCTTAGTTGTTGTCACAGTGCTCGTGGGCAGATTAGAACCGAGGGAGTTATTGGAATTGCCCGAGCGTTCTTGGGATCCGGAGCTCGTTCAGTGTTAGCGGCACGATGGGCCCTGGATGACACAGCCACAGAGCAGTTCATGACTTGTTTCTACAAACATTTGTACCGCGGTGAAAGCGCAAGTGAATCTCTCCAGAAGGCCAGGAAGTGGATGAGAAATAACGGCTTTGACAAAGTTTCTCAATGGGCGCCATTTATGATCATGGGCGACAACGTGACATTTGATTTTGGAAATTGGCCGGTGCCTAGCGCACCTTAAGAGCCATGACTTTGATAAAAGCTCTGTAGCAGAATGAACTAGATTTAGTAAAGCTCACAACTATTCAATTACAAGCCTGTAAAAAGAGGACGCCATCTGCGAAGGACAACTCGGATCGATACACAGAGGAGAGCAGTTCTGTAAAATGCTTATCAGACATCTAAGTTTATTAATTTGAAACAAGACAGCGTGTAGTGTATTTCTTTATAAGAGCCCGAAGTTAAAAAATTCCAATTATTTTTTTAAGTCATAAGTTCAGTGAACAAGCCAAGCAAACTGTGACAGTTTTTAGGTTTCGAACGCGGTTAGTTCTTCAAGGAAAGAAAATTTAAATCCTTTTTCAAATGTGATTAGTTAGTCAATTCAAGAGAATTTTAAACAAATGTGTGACCTTGGAAAAGAAGTGTTTTCTGAGCTTAAAGTTTTGGAAATTTCTTGCAAGGCTTTTGACAAAAATATTGTGGTTTAACATGCCAAAATAAATATATTTAAAGAAAAGAAAAAAGGAGATACTCTTAATCGTATAATAATGCAAACCTTTGTATTCTCATAAATACTCCAGTAATTTTATCAATTTAACCCTTTAACCCCTAAGACTTACTAGCATCTAATTTCTCCTTACAGTGTCACTCCTGACTCAAATATTAAGGTCATGAGAATTATGGAAATGATGAGGGTTTAATTAACCCTTATATTAATATTAATATTATATTAATATTATATAAATATTAAGGTCATGAGAATAATGGAAATGATGAGGGTTTAATTAACCCTTATGTTAATATCAATATTATATTAATATTATATAAATATTAAGGTCATGAGAATAAAGGAAATGATGAGGGTTTAATTAACCCTTCGTACTCAACATCAGTATGCATATTCTCGCTCCTTGGTAGGCACAAGCACGTCCTTTTGCGGTGAAAGAAGCGATGTAAATGAAATACACAAATCTAGACCGGATAAAAGCCCTGAAAAAACTTTAAACATTTTTTTTTGCAATATTTTGTAAGTTTGTCGCTTTCCCAGCCCGCTCTTTCGCTCGACTTTACTGACTGAGGGTCAGAGAGAATCAGAGAGAATCAGTCCATAAAATTTCCGTACCGTTTTTCCGATACAAGACTTTAAAGCCTGTCCGACCTCTTTTTCATTACCATAAACCGCAGCGCAGTCGATGTGTCTGTATCCAGCTTTTATCGCCATTTCTACGGTAGAGGTGACCTTATCTGGTTTGCTTTTCCATGTCCCAAGACCAAGAGCGGGTAGCGAACCACCGTTGCTTAATTTGATGGTTTCCGTGTGATTTTATGGCACAAACAAAAGCTCTCCCAGATGTCCTGCACATTAGTCAAGCAGCTTTGATGAGGACCAAAGAACAGAATAAGACCTCATTAATGTCCTTTAAATCTCTCTTAGGGCTGTTTCTGTTTGGTATTATTCCTTAGGGTAAGGATAAGAACCTCATTACTCGAGCTTCTGTTACAACGCTTGAGTCGCTTTCCTCCGCGGCGTTCCAAGTGTAGACGCGGAGAACTAGTGATGAGAATCGCGAGCCTCTCCCACTGGGTGCTACCGTCTTCCCAAATATCTGGGGGGTGATACAGAGGCCGAAATTTTTGCCTAAGTACATTGATTATTCAACAAAATAAAATTATCTGGCCGGTTTTTTTTCTTTTCACTGAATCCTTGATCAAATTACACCCATGTAGACCGTACAAACGAAGAGGAAATTTGGAAAAGAAAATGTTTGTAAAGTCAACGACCGCTGGTGAATTAGTGTAAAATTGGAGTTTTTTAAACTAATCACAATAAAAGCATCAAGAAATTATAATTTTTATAATTAATTTGAGAATAGCTTGGGTTTATAAATATTTCTGAAGCACCTACAAGTGCCCTGATTGGTTATAAACCCAGCTTTATTGCACGAGTAACCCATAGAAAATTAAAACATACTGTTGTTTTGTTTTAAGTTTAGTTTATAAAGCAGGAGACCTTAAATACTATCAGTTAACTGGCAAAATAACCCACTTAGGATGTTGGGAGAACAAGAGAAAAGTGAATGAATCATTGGCGTCTTGCACATGATTTATAACCTTTTCCTGTGCTACCTCAACATCCCATTAGTGGGTTGTTATGCTGGTAAACAGATAGAAAGTGCAGATAATTGCTTAAGTATTATTGTGAAAGGTGTTATTGAAAGTGCTGTTTTATATTGATAATTTAAATTTAATCATTTTCCCAAGATGTAAGATTCAGGCTAATCAATTGAGACGTTTCGACTGCTAATTACTTCGTTAGGTGAGGAAGTTGAAAGGTTTTGTTTTGCTATTTGTAACACCATAATTTGATGTTCTTGGTGGGTTATGGTGCGCTGTCATCGGTGCATTTTGATCCTCATTATTATTCTGAGTATTGGACATCATTCCCTTATAGCTTTGTCTTTTTACCGATTGGCTATCATGCTTTTTGATGGTAAGGCATCCATGCTTCAGGAATTTCAATTCCGTTATCTTTATTGATGTTATTAGGATTAATGCACAAGTGGCTGGCTTGTTTAACCTTTCATGTGTTACAGGGAGAGTCATGATCAATATACCTAACTTAGTCCTAAAGAGGAACATGTCTTGTTCCATTGACGTGTTCTGAAACAGCCATATTCTGAATGCAAGCGAGCTGTAGCATGAAAGTGCAGTAGATAGCGGTAACTACCCTTGAAACAATAAGGGCCATGTGTTCAATATTTTTCCTTTTTTCGTCTTTGCAGGAATTCAACTGCAATGGAACAGTTGTTAAAACCCAGAATATGGGGAGGTGATACAGCTACAAGGTGACCAGCGTCAGAATATCAGTGATTTTCTGAAACAGCTGAAACTGGCCAAACCAGACCAGATACACATGCATGGTTTCTAGAACTTACTCCTTAGCATCAGGGTTTGCATGTATATAAGTTTACTCTTATTACTAAGTAAGATCTAGAAACAACCATCAAAGTGAAGGCTGATTCAGATCTAACTAAGAACGCTGTTTTGTGGTAAACTTTAGTACTAATTATGTTCACCTTAAAATCAGAAATTTTTTTTGAAGATTTATGTTTAGCTATATATGTTGAGTTGATGGTTTCAGTTCTTTGGTGGCTTCTCTTACTTCATGTGTTCATGACAGCCACAAAAATAGTTTTAACACTAGCCAATAACTTGGAAAACATAAGCAATAAAAAAAGAAACATTTCTTACTGGCATTGGTTTGTTTGTTTTCTGTTAATGTGAACAATAGGTCATTTTACAGCTGTGTACTTAGTTGCCAAGCCTTTGATTTGGAGTGAGGCTGAAGGTGACCTTGTTGTGATAGAGCGAGACCAGTATCTAGTTAGCATGATAACAAATCAATTTACATTTGAAAAGCAGCAAGATTTGTATCATAACAAGGTCACCCTTAACCTGGTTCCTATTCAAAGGCTTGGCAACCAAGCACACAACTATAAAATGGACTATTGGTTGAGATTATATCTCATGTCAATGTAAACCTTCAACTCTCATACATTGTTAATGACCAAGACAAAATTTCTCCTAACCATATCAATACAATATCAAGCACACAAGTGATGAGAATAAAGAAAAATTTCAATTAGGTATTATTAGTTGATCAAATACAAAATACTCTAAACTAAAATTATAAGAATTGTATAACAGACAGTAAGAAGAATTACTACTGAGATATTGGGGGCCTGAAAAGATAAATGTATTATTTCCTACCCAGTTTTTAATAAATTTGTTTTATTTGAGTGTACACCATGTCACCGTCTTTTCATCCAGCGGATAGAAACAACAGAAAATATAAACATACTGTAATTTAATTGTTAGTGAGGAAAACTTCTTCAGTCTACTTTTCTCCGTATAATTCCTCTGGTACTGACAAGGAGAATTTACTTAACAATCAAAGGTTGTTAAGTTGGTGATCAGTTGCCATATTCTCATTATCTTAAAGAATGACTCGGTAGTATTATTGTGAGGATTAATTAAAAACTGGTCACTCCAGGGGTTTATTAAGGTTAAAAACACAAATATCTACATCAAAAACTATTAAATACCTATAAATTCCCTTGTCATGAAAACTTAGCAATCCCATCAGATTTCTGAAAGAATCGTCCAAACGCATCGATCTGAGGCTCGGCACATGCTTTCTCTAGCTCGCCCCAGGCTTGTCACCGCTCACTCGAAAAGGACCCGGAGGCTGAGAGAAGATCCTAGCGAATAACTGCAAGACAATTAACATGAGACCAAACAAATTAATTTACTTCCTTGCTTCTTCTCCAGTTGTCCTTGGAGCGAGTTCATTCGTTTTCCTCACTTGGCGCATAAGCTTACAGGTTGTCCATTAATCCATATTTGACGGTGGAGATATTTCCATGTTCATGTTGGGTAGTTTCTCACAGTTTCCACGTCAAGTGAGTTGTCAGTGAAAAGGCGCTCGGTGCATACAATGGAATAACGCTCCACAAATAAAAGATTGTCCTGCGCTTGGTCTAATAGAAATCCTACGTAAATCGGCTGACGACGAGCGGACAAAAATAAATAGGTATTTGATAATACTTCAAAAACTCATTAATAATTCATAAGCCCATTAACCTATCAAATGGTAGATAATACATCACGTGCAGTGACTTTATATCGATAAACCTCATCCTTATTTGTACGCGGTGTTTTATCAGATATAAAGACACTGCACGTGACTTATGAATATTAATTAATTATCAACACAGAAACTGACACAACAAATGGTGGGAACATATTTAATGTTCTTTCAACAAATTTCACACAGTAAATTTACTTTTGCACCAAATTAATAGTACAGTTGTGAAATACACATCTGGAAAAATTCTCTATTCCATTAGTACAGTAATCTGGTAAAGGCATATTAGACAATACATCATCTGAAACTTCGAATTCAAGATCAGTGGTGAGATTTGATTTTCTTGCATACTAATTTAATCCCTAATGTTTTTCTCGTATGCTAATTTATAGCGTTCACAAAAGCATAATTGTTATGAACTCTCTTGACACACGCTTTTCCAAGAATGTTTTTGAAGCCGTTCAAAAAACTCGCAGCACGTGTTTTATCGGGTCAAAAACCACTCGGCTACGCCTCGTGGTTTTAAACCCGATAAAACAATCCTGCTCGTTTTTTAAACATTACTTAAAGGACCTTTTCCACTGACGCTTATGTTTGTCCGTTCAGCAGGCCTGGGAAAGAGAATGATTACGGAATCGACAGTCGAACAGAAATAGACAATCACACTTTATTGGCTGCTTGATGTGACTGACGTATGACGTGTGTTGGAAAAAACTCAAAGGACGAAAAGAGACGGTTAAAATTATTTTCAAAGCAGGGCACTGAAGGCTACAGATTGTGGTAAGTACTTTCTATGAAAACAACTGATTCGCTTCCATTCTTTTGCCTTGACATAGACTAAGGAAATCGCCGGTTTTATTTTCCCAGTTTGTCTCTGATTTGCGTGATTCGCGTGACAATGTAACGAACACCCCAGTAAAACAGACGGCAAAGGTGTGTTCCTCTTTGATGGATAATGTAAAAAGTCCATCTACGAAAAAAGGCTTGAGTCCAAACTCCGTAGAAGAGGTATCAAACTTGTTAAATGAACCATGACATTTAGCTAAAATAAAAACTCCGAAACTTCTTAAAAGTCAAAGCAAAGAGTTAAAAAATTGCGTGAACGAACTGCTCAAAAACAATCAACTAAACTCCGTTAAAACAAGCAATAAAAGTTTGCAAAAAATGTCCACGTCAGTTTTCCAATGTCAACGTTAGAGTTCTTGGACCTGATTTGCGAATTGTGAAATCACATGCACCGCGCGTGAATACAAAAAGAATACAAGGCGGGGAGAGGAAGATAAAAATTGCAATTTGCAACTAAAGAGATTTTCTACCAACAATCTGTGTATAACTTTTCCCTAATTTATCTTTTTTTTTTTCAAACTGAGAAGAAACAGGGTCAAGATGGACAGCATAGAAGAAGCTTTATTAGCTATCTTCATAGGTATAGTGGTCGCCGAATTCCTTCTAAAAACTAGTCGAGTGTTGCAGGCCATCGAGGTGTTCAAGGAATGTTTGATTAAATTACACAGTCAGGTGCTGGCTATCGATGATTCATTGGCAAACACTATGTTCCGTGCCTTATACATGAAAATAACCTTTGCTTACGTTTATATAAAGGATTACACAAGTACAGAAAAGACTGTAATGACACCGCTGAAAAAGGATGGCTACATTTATTCCTGGCAGCAATACTTCAGGTACTAAGTAAGTTCATGAAGGCCTGGAAATTTTACGAATCAGCAATCAAAACATCACGAAAACGATAGGAAACACAAAAGGCCAGGCACAATGTTACAAAAACCTCGGAACAACGTTGCAATCGCATAGTCAATATGACAAGGCCTGAGAATATTTGGAGAAAGCACTCGCTATCGATACAGGAATTGGCAACAGGGATGGAGAAGCAACAAGCTACGGAAACTTAAGAACTTTGTTCCACTCACTCAGTCAATATGACAAGGCCCGAGAATATCAGGAGAAAGCACTCGCTATCAGAATAGAAATTGGTGACAGGGATGGAGAAGCAACAAGCTACGGAAACCTAGGAACTTTGTTCCAATCACTCGGTCATCATGACAAGGCCCTAGAATATCAGGAGAAAGCACTCGCTATTAAAATAGAAATTGGCAACAGAGATGGAGAAGCAAAATGCTACGGAAACATAGGAACATTGTTCTAATGCCTTGGCCAATATAGCGAAGCTGAAGAGTGTATTGAGAAAGCACTGCGTATCCAAAAATTGGTGATAAAAGAGGAGAGGCAAGTAATTATGGAAACCCACATGTTTGTTTCTCTCGCTCGGCAAGTATGCAAAGGCTGACGACTACCTAAAGAAGGCAATGGCAGTTAGAGAGGGTACCGGAGATAGAAGCGGAGAAGCAGCAGGCTACAGACATCTTGGTAAAATTTCTTGTCAGCGTGGTGAATATGACAAGGCTCAAGAATATTACGAGAAAGCCCTCACAATTCACATGGAAATCGGCGAGAGAGAAGGAGTAGTAGTAATCTATGTCGATTTAGGATTGTGTTTTACATCGCTGGGTAAAAATGACATAGCCGAAGAGTACTTTAAGCAGGCTCTCCTATTAAGTAGGGATATTGGACAACACTTGCACGAGTTTTACTCTCTTTGTCATCTATCGGTGTTTAAGGTGTCACAATGTCATCTTGAAGAGGCTTCTTCGTATCTTTTTCAAGGCATCCAAAAGTTCGACACTTTGAGAGGTTTTCTTAAAGAAAACGATCAGTTTCAAATATCTCTTTTAGAAGAGCACGGCATCTTTCCCTACATGTTCTTCAGTCGGTTGCTTTCTTCCACTGGTAAGCCGCAAGACGCCTTTTATGTCGAAGAGCTGAGAAGGGCAAGAGGCCTGGCCGACCTGATGGCAGCTCGGTACTCTGTTCAAGAGCAGATCTCGAGCGATAGACAATCTTGGTGCGGTATTCAAGGTATCATCGCAAAAGAAGCAGACTGTGCATGCCTGTACATTTCGGTTGGTCAAAATAGGGTACGGTTTTGGATCATTAAAGCAACCGGAGCTATTCATTTTTCAGAAAAGGAAGCGAGCCTGGACAAAAAACAAGGTGACTGGAATAGTCCCTGAGTTAGATGACTTCTTTAAAGAAGCCTTTCGCAGCCACGCCATTTTACCCGTACAGAGTTGCGAAGATCGATCTTTAGATGACACCGAACTGATGTCACTTCACTACGACAACCGCTCAGTGCTGCGTGACTACGATGCCGAAGATTTCAAAACAAGTCTTCACTTGTGTTACAAAATAATCATCGCTCCTGTGGCCAGTTTACTGAAGCAGCCCGAGATCATAATTGTCCCTGATTCCTGTGTGAACCAAGTGCCATTTGCTGCCTTAGCTGACGAAGGAGTCAAGTATTTATCAGAGACATGCAGGATTCGGCTAGTTCCCTCTCTCACGACTCTCAAGCTTATTCAAGACAGTCCTCCAGACTATCACAGTGAGACCGGGACACTGATAGTGGGTGACCCTCTGGTTGGAAAGGTGATTTACAAGGGGAGATGCCGAGATATGACACCATTGCCATGTGCAAGAAAGGAAGCAGAGATGATTGGAACACTTCTTGGCGTAACGCCTTTGATAGGAGATTCCGCGACAAAGCATTCTGTACTCCAAGCGATAAATTCAGTGAGCCTGATACACATTGCTGCCCATGATGATGCCGAAAGAGGGGAGATTACTCTTTCTCCTAGGCACCCTACCCTACTCCCACCTTTTCCTTAAGAAAAAGATTATCTTTTGACGATGGCAGATATTTCAAAGACTCGGTTGCGAGCTAAACTAGTGGTGCTTAGTTGTTGTCACAGTGCTCGTGGACAGATTAGAACCGAAGGAGTAATTGGACTTGCCCGAGCGTTCATAAGATCCGGAGCTCGTTCAGTGTTGGCGGCACGATGGGCCTGGTTGACACAGCCACAGAGCAGTTTATGAATTGTTTCTACAAACATTTGTTCCGCGGTGAAAGCGCCAGTGAATCTCCCCACAAGGCCAGGAAGTGGATGAGAAATAACGGCTTTGACAAAGTTTCTCAATGGCCACCATTTATGATCATGGGCGACAACGTGACATTTGATTTTGGAAATTGGCCGGTGCCTAACGCACCTTAAGAGCCATGACTTTGATAAAACCTCTATAGCAGAATGAACTAGATTTAGTAAAGCTCAGAACTATTTAATTACAAGCCTATAAAAAGAGGACGCCATCTGCGAAGGACAACTTGAATCGATACACAGAGGAAAGCATTTCTGTAAAATGCTTATCAGACATCCAAGTTTATTAATTTGAAACAAGACAGCGTGTAGCGTATCTCTTTATAAGAGTTCCGATGAGTTAGCTTAGTTAAATATTTTTTTCTGGTGGTCACCCAACTTTGTGAACGGTGTATATATTTTTCAGTAACCAGCTGCCGCTTGCTGAGAAGAGAGCTAATCTGACTAAGTTTGTGAACGAGGTTATTCGTCAGTAGTTTTGAGAAACTGTAGTGCATCGTCGGCGGGAAAGTGGGTCAAAATGAAACACTTCGGTGGTTATCTAAAGTTGTGTACGCTGCAGCGAATATTTGAAAGCTGAGTCATTTCGAACATGAAACGGATCAGTATGAAGAGGTTCCCTTGACTGACGATTGTGTTACGTGTTACGTCTGTTTTTCGATTAAATAAAGGGATTAAGTTTCTAAAGAAAATGTAGTGCTACCTCGGTGGGAGAGTATGACAACTGAAGGTAACTCATCAACTGAGCTGATAACATGAATTGGCCACTGTGAAGAGTTTCAAAGCTGACGTTTCGAGCGTTAGCCCTTCGTTAGAGAGAATGACGAATGCTCGCAACTTCTCTATGAAAAACAACGTCACGGAAAATAAAGGTTCACTTGAGTTTCCTTTCAAAGGCATTGGTGAAACACTCGGGTACTTGGCACCATATCAGCTATCAATTGAATGGTTTAAGTCACAAGTCAGAGTTAAATTTTAAAGGACCCCAAGTCAAGCATGATAAAGAGAGCCTCATGAAAATATTGCTAAGTAGCTTTCATTTGAAAGGTCACTCTTGGAATGGTAGCCTGCAGAGCAGGCGTAATTTTGGCAAGCGAGTGCTCAGTGCTCTTTGAGTTTTACAACAGATGGCTGGGACGAGAGGGGTGAATAGGGAAACGGATCGGCGGATTTGGAGATTACCTTTCTACGCATTTTGGATTCAGAGCGCAATGTTAACGGTTTGCGGTTTTAATCAACGTTTTGTGACCTAATTTTGGATTGTGCTTGTGATAAAAAGTTCGGAACTTGGATCTCTGCCATCGTTAGAAATGTTTCATTTTGTTCTTGTGTATGTGCGCCAGCGCAGTTTTTTTTTGTCACGGACAAGACTCGTCAAATGTCACCCTATAAGGAAACAGTAATGGCGCTGTATGGTCAGGAAGCTGTGGCATGAAGCCAGTGTACTGCCGCCACCTACCCTCCAAAAGAAAATCAGGAAGTGGTCCCTTCCCAATTTTCTTTTGGAGGGTAGAGGGCGACTGTACATAGGATAGTGACATGTTACCAGCGGAACATTTTGTCTTCTCCCTTTTATCAGCTTGGATTGTATAACAATTACATTACTGGGTCGTGCTTGGTACTATTTTAAGCTTTTTTACTTTTCAAACAAACCAGCGAACAGCACTCTGCGAACGGTTATTGTTACCTTTCCAACTCGCGGCAGAAATACCTTAGATCCGGTGTTAACAAATGTGAAGGAGTTCTATGCCCCTCCGATCCAGCGCCCTGCTCTCGGTTTGTCCGATCATTTCTCTGTGGAAGTTCAGCCGCTCGTGCGTTCCCAACAACCAAGAACTAAACTTATCGTGAAATCGAGGGACTTACGGCCTACAACGCGTATGGCTATGCGCACGTATCTTGGAAATGTGGACGTTAAGACACTTATCGATAGTAAAGATTCTTGCAAGGGCAAAGTGGAAATGCTGGAGACCATAGTTAAGACCGGAATGGACATTCTCCTCCCCCTGAAGTCTAAGTCGGTACAAACCAACGAGCCGCCCTGGGTCAATCAACAATTGAAGGGTCTCATTCACAGCCGCCAAAAGGCCCTCGCTCAAGGCGACCAGGAGCAGTACCGCACCCTACGAAATCGCGTTAATCGTGAGAGGAAAGCATGCCGTGCAAAGTTCTATAACTCCAAGGTTGAACATCTGAAGGACTGTAAACCCGCAGTTTGGTGGCGTGAGGTAAAGAAGCTCAGTGGTACGTCAGACGCAGCTTCTAGAGGCGTTAATCCAGCTACCCTCTACCAACATATTGATTGTGGTCAGAGAGGTTCGCCTCCAAGCACGATAGACATTGCTAACACCATCAACCAGGCGTTCTTGGCTCCTATGCGCGTCTTCACCCCCCTTTCACCTAACACCTCAACCAACTCTGACCAGGAGAGTGCTTTCCAGGTATCAGAATTCTCTGTTTTAAAGAAGCTATCCGCCTTAAATCCAACTAAGGCAACCGGTCCGGACGGAATCCCCGGTTGGCTTCTTAAAGAGAATGCAGATTTATTAGCACTGCCTGTGACTGATATCCTTAACTGTTCGTTTAAGGAAGCACGGTTGCCTCAGTCTTGGAAGGACGCTAACATCACTCCAGTACCAAAGCAGAATCCAATACACGATGTAAACAAACATCTACGTCCAATATCCCTACCTCCCGTGCTTTCTAAGGTTGCTGAAGATTTCGTCGTGGAGAGTTTCCTCAAGCCTGTTGTGTTGGCGAAAGTGGATGTACGGCAGTTTGGGACTGTGCCAGGTTCCAGTACGACACAAGCACTAATAAGCATGGTCCACTCATGGCTTAGTGCTACGGATGGGAACGGTGCAACTGTCAGAACCATCCTCTTTGACTTCCGCAAGGCGTTTGACCTTATTGACCATCAGATCCTAGTTCAGAAGCTCATTTCATACGATCTTCCAAGCGGAATAATTGACTGGATAGTGGACTTTCTGTCCTGTCGCCGACAGCGTGTTAAACTTAGTCAGGACTGTTACTCGGAGTGGGGGGCCATCCCATCAGGGGTCCCACAGGGCACAAAACTTGGCCCCTGGTTATTTACTATTATGATAAACGACCTCATCATCCCGGGTACAGACATGTGGAAATATGTCGATGACTCCACTATTTCTGAAACAGTCATGAAGTCTGAGGTCAGCAAAGTCCAACAAGCGGTTGACGAACTCGCGACGCAAGCTTCTGCTGACAAGTTCCAATTAAATGAAACCAAGTGCAAGGAACTGCGCATAACATTCAGTCACTCTAGAAAGAACTTTGATCCAATTAAGGTTAATGATCAGGACTTAGAGTGTGTAGAGCAAGCAAAGATCTTAGGTTTGCAGATATCTTGCGATCTTACGTGGAATAATCACGTATCCGAAGTTGTAAAGAAAGTAAACAAGCGCCTGTATTTTTTGCGTCAGCTTAAGCGTGCACAAGTCAAGTCGGAGGAACTTTTGCTCTTCTATTTGACTTGTATTAGGCCTGTCACTGAATATGCATGCCCTGTTTATCATCATAGCCTCCCGCAATACCTTTCAGTAGATCTTGAGAGATGTCAAAGGCGAGCTTTACGTATTATCTATCCAGATTGTTCGTACAATGAGGCGCTTCTTTTGACTGGTCTAGTTCCCTTACACAACCGCCGCGAGTTCTTATGTGATAAGCTTTTTAATTCCATCCTGTCTAATCCCTCGCACAAGCTCTATAGCTTACTACCTCCCAAGAATGAGTGCGAAGTCAATTTAAGGAGTCAGCACTCTTTTACTACACGGCGCCTCCACACCATTCGTACTCGAAATAGTTTTATCCATCACTATGTCCATAAAGCAATGATGTAATATTGTTTTTCTCTTAATTATATATTTTTGTCTTTTTAATTAGTTCTTCTTAGCCATGTATTTTTTGTAGTATATATTTTATTGTAAATCAAACGTAATTCAGCCTGTGGCTGCAAGGTTCTTGATAATAAACTATCTATCTATCTATCTATCTAAGACTTCTTTTACTCTCCGAAGCGTTTCGTCTAACTGTCGTAAACTTCTTCAGAGAGTTTTACTGGTGAACATTAAAGGCCCGTATTTATCAGCCATAGTTGGCAGTTATTACGTGAAGAGCGTTTTAAGCTGAAAGTGAGAAAAAGATTTGGGAGCCACGGTTTTTAATCTTTTTGTCACCTTGCCTTAAAACTTTTCTACAACTTCTCTAGTTCCTGTTCGTAAATCCGGCCAGGCCTTTATAGTGTTTGACCCACGCAATGGCCGCTAACCATGGCTTATAAATACCGGCGTGTAGTGTTTAAACGTAAAAATCCTTGAAGAAGTCCACGACAACTAGACGAAACACGTTGGAGAATAAAACAAGGTTTACAACGACTGTACTACAACTCTTTGACAGCAGAATAAACAGTCCCACATGAAAGGGCTTCTCCGTAGCTTTCATTTGAATGGTCAAAAAGCAAGGTGACAGACAAACACAGTCACAGCAGAACTTTAAAAAGTAAAAGTAGAGTTGTGTGAAATAATTTACAAACTAAACGAGGTGTCGGATTCGTTCGGGAAAGGAAAAACGCACAGCACCGACATCAAAAATAAACGCAATACATTCACAAGAGCACATAGATAGCAACCGGCGGAAAACTGTCCGAACAAACGAACGAAGTATTTTACATGGATGCATTTGAGAAGATAAATTATTTCACATCCTAATAAATGACATAACAGAAACGACAGAACTTTGTACTTACAATTATTCTCCGAGATTTGAAATGTTAATAACGCCTAAATACAAGCTAAGACTATTGGGGATTTTGCGACTGACCTCTCCACTGGATTGCCGTACCTTGCTGAGGTCTTAAGTTTGTTTGAGGATTCACGTTAAAGTTCCCAGCGTTTTTATCTACCAATCCTTGGGGATTTCTTCCCTGTTGCTAGAATAAGTTCTGCAATTGATTCCATTTTTTCTTTTTCTTTTTGCTGCGGCCGGGTTTATGTTGGAAAGAGCCCATCCCATGCTCCACACCGACGCTTATGCGCTGTTGATAACCGAATGTCTGCATCATGGTCTGTGATTTCGAAGCTTGTTTCTGAGTAACTTCAGCAGAATCCGACACGCGTGAACTTGAATGGGTTCCTTCTCCTTTATCAGGAGTTGAATCCGCTTGGGTATCCACGTCTTCTCCGAATTCCAAAGCACTGAAGTCACCAGTTTTTGACGGAGGGGTAGCACTCGAAGAGTCTTGCGGCATCTCAGTGTCTTCACTACAGGTAGAGAATCCCTGAGAAACGGGCGGAGTTCTGGATTCAGATGGATAGAGGGGCTTGGGGGAGTCCTGTAAACTCTTCATGATGGCATCTAATTTTCCTGGAGAACCGATGTTCTCAATAGGAGTCCTACAGAAATACAATCATAGATCAGATCAGAGATTCAAAGACCATTAATAGAGTAACTTTTAATTGAGTTTCCAAATTAATCTGGGTTTGTACTGGTTTTACTCTACTCTGCTCTATGATTGGTCCGAAAAAACTCGCGTCACTCTCTCGACCAATCAGATGCAAAACTAAAATCAATCACGACTTGGTCGCCCGCATTTTCCTGCCTTTTTGGCGGTTTGCTTGTTTTTACTCCGAGTTCTCATTGACTCTTCACAGTATTTTCCATTCTTCTTTCCATAATAAGTACTTTGGTTTTGTTTTAAGGCACTCAATCGAAAAACGCTCTATCAATGGTAACCCTTAATTTCCAAGCCTAGACGGTATAAAAATTCATCTTCTGAACGTAGAAATTCTTCAAACCTGCTCTTTTTTTCAATCACTTATTCAATTTGTTGTCTCACCTTGCATGATCACCGTCACCACTTCCTGAAAAACAACATCAAATTAATCACTTTTTAACAATCAGTTTTTCCAAATTGTGATGATCCTCATGGGAAGTTAAGTTCTTTCTTTCTCCCGCCCCCGTGAAACAACAAATAAAATCTGAAAAAAACTTTGTCACACACAGGTTTTACACAAAATTCACCCTCTGATGAAAATGCGTAACTATATCAGGGTTCCATGGTCAAAAAACTGATCAATCAAGTAATAAACACGATCATGTAAAATAGAATTTACCTACCTGCCGGGCTAGCTGCGACTAACAACTCGGCAACACGGTCTTGCTTGGCCTGAACAAAGAGAATCAGACGATCATGCAATTGAATGTCAAACAAACAACAACAACATTTAAGACCATCTACCAAATTGCAAAAGTTAAAAGCAGCAAAATGGAATGCGATACCAACACTCTGGCTAACTAAGAATAGACTCTCTTTTTTTTCAACAAGAGAGTTTCACCCTCTCCTTTTGCATCAATGATCGGCTTTAAAAAAAAAGCTAAAACGAAGACAAAATACAAAATAAATAAATAAAAACGGAGAGGAAAAATGCCCACTGTTTCGAGTGTCACTTTAATAATACTTAGTGGAGTTGCAGTTTTCTTCGGTATTCGGTAAACTTCCTACAAACAAAAAGAAGGCAAAAGATGCCCCAGTTTTAGCGCGTTAGACTCTGGCTCAAGGGGTCTGAAGTAAAGCTCTAGTTGTTGAGTCGAGTTCGCACGAGTTAAAAACAACCACACCAGCTAGTAACTCACGGTGTTTTAAAAACGTATAACCTTTCTGGTAAAACTCAAAACAGAATAGAAAACTCAAAACAGAATAGAAAATTCAAAACAGAATAGAAAACTCAAAACAGAATAGAAAATCAACAGGATACCTGTACTTGAATAAGCTTTGTGTTTGAAAATTCTCTCGGTTTCCGTTTCCCTCTCTTCGTTTCCTTGTACAAATTTCTATGAACGTTCCAATTTTTTCTCGCTTATTTTGCGAGATTTATTATTGTTTTCGTGTTTTCCATTGACTTTTGCGCGGGAAATTGGCGTACAGCTGACAATAATTGATCTCTTGCGCATGCCCAACGTTTGACCGCCATGTTGTTGTGTTCCAAGCCGAGACACCTTTTTTACTCCCACAATGCCTCTCTCCCCCCAGGGGTACTGGCAAGCTAGTGGGAAAGATTTGAAATAATGCGAATAGATAAGTTGTGATAGATCAGTCAACGTACCCCTAGTTGCTTGACGCACAAGAACGCAGGCATAACCACAAGCAGATGTGGTCTCTTAGCCTGTAGGACTGTAACACCCCACAACAAAAAATGTATACATCGGCAAAACAGTTCACATTGTATAAAACTATATATGAGATAAATATATAATCATGCATTGGCAAAAAACCTTAACTCCATAAATACTCTTCAGGAATACCATTCCACAGTTTTGCCCTTGTGACTTCCCCCTTCAGTCTCTCTTCAAAATTTCTGACAAACCAAACATCATTGTACATGTACACTGTGCATGTTGATAGTTGAAACACTAACAAATCCTTGACGTGCATACAATTCTTGCTACACTGGTGTAGCAAATTTGCTTTCTTGTTGAACATTTTCTGGAATGATCATTCCTGTAATTCTCCTGAGCTACTATATAACTCTATAAGGAGAAAGTACACATTGATCATCACCTCTAACTGAAGTTTCATTTTCTTTCCTCCACTGTCCACCATCCAGCTCCAAATTAGAGAAAGCCCCTGATACCTGAGGAACCCTTTTAAACATGACTGGTCTGTGGTGTGCTATAAAAACAAAACAAAAAACAAAACAAAAAACAATCAAACAAACTTGTAGACAAAGAGCACAAATTTTAAGCAATTGAAAAACCACATTTATATGCTACAGAATGTTATGACTGTAACTCTTCATCTGTATACAGCTGTTTTCAAGAAAGGTTGTTGGAAAAAGGACAAAATTACACAAACAAACTTGTTGGTCATCTGGGGTTTGGTGATCAATGAATTTTAATAAGTCAAATAAATAAATATATTCATTAAACCCACCATGCCTCTTCCTTACAGGGATGCTTTCTCAGATTTGCTACTGTAAAATCTTGAGGTCTAGTGACAGTGACCTGGAAACTACCTGCAATACTTTTTGTGGTTATCTTGTACTCTTAAATGCTATTTTCCAACAACTTTGCCTGTTTATACAAACTTTTATTTAATCCATACATGGATATTTTAAGCAAGTCGATCCATACACAAAGAATAAAAATCCACACATGCTACTCTATGCCAAGTTTTTCATTTGAATAAAAGCTCTTGTTTTCAGCAAGATTTAATTCTGCCAACCTTCTTTGAGAGGGATTCTACAAGACACACATGGAACTGGTTAACAAATACCTGTAGGATTTTCAGAAGCATTATCCTCTGTTCCATAGTCTCTGCCTGCACCATCAATCTGGACAGCCTCAATGCCTGGTTACTGTGTACCAACCCCCTGTGATCACCTGGAAGTTTCTCAACCTCATATTCCAACTTAAAACAAAATTAGAGAATAATGTCTTTTGGTGAAAAAATTGATTGTAAAAACAGCTTTGTGAAACAAAAAAAAGTGCCACAAAGTTCAGTTGCAAATTCATATCATAGACATCAACTTGCAATCTGGTAGGTGAAATAATATGGAATTTCATCAATCATTACGCTAGATCATGTTTTCTAAAACTGCCTCAAATTTGACAAAAGTTGTGACCCATTTTTAAGCCCATTTTTAAAGGGAATTCCCCTTCACTTCCAAGTGGTTATTTACTAATAGAACTCTGTATCCCATAACAGAAAACATACATGCAAATGAGCAATGTCATCTGGGACAAGCTAAAGAACAAAATTCATTTCATCAAATTCATTTGACAAATTCCTTGTTTGCTTTTTACATCTCCTCCTTGGTGAGCTTGTGATAGGTGGGGTTGCTTACATAGAGAAAGAAAAGAAAACCATGAATTACACCTAAATTGTGTGACCTTATACCTCTACAGTCTAGTATCAGTATGCAGATTCTCTGTACTGTTCTCTATACATTTCATAAGGTGCTGACAAGGAGAGTTTGTTTAAAAGATCTGATTGTTAACTCTCCCCTCTAGCTGCTACACATTTCCTTGTAAATTAGTTACAAGAATTTGATGTTAGATCGAGATAAAAACTTAAACCTGATCAGTTTGAGTATTCTCATTATTGGTTTATTGGATAGTGTATGAATATTAAAGGGAGAAGTTATATGTTCAATACTTCTGGGAGTTAACGGGTTAATGTGTGACTCAGGGGGGATATCACAGGGAGAAAGTAAATCCTGGTCACTCTCAGGGTTGTAATTAAAAATCTTTTTGCATACTTATTCTTTCCACTGTGTTCTTCAGAGGTGTTTGCTTGTCTCCTCCAATAAATCCACAACAATTTGGTGCTTCACATTATGGCAAATCTGAGCAACTTTCCTGATTAATGACAAAAATTATAACTTACTATGAATTTTTTGTAAGCCTCTCCTTCCAAGTTCAGAAGGGATCATCTTTCTGTGTGACGGCTGTAAAGTTCCTTAAATTTTAAAATCTCTCAGTTTAGTGTCACCCACAGACATGAAGCTTTGACAGTAGCATGTACATTGCCCATCTACCCGTAATGCTGCAGTTTATAATCAAACGTGAGCTCTGCACCAGCTGGGATAGGTCTCTGAGTAAAAAATCCAATCCTCAACAAGCCATGGACAGTCCACTGCAAGAAGCAAAAGAACAAAACCCACTCAGTTCTTATCTTAACCCTTTACACCCAAACATCAGTATGCACACTCTCCATGATGTTCTCTAAACAATTCCTAAGGGGCTGACAAGGAGAATTTGTTCAGCAATCAAGAACTTCTTCAGTTACTGATCATTTCCTTTATTCTCATGACCTACAGGTTTGATTCAGGGGTAATATTGTGAGAAGAACTTGGATGCTAGTCACTCTTAAGGGTTAAAGGATTTAAGTACAGCTGTAGATGTATTTTCTTTCAGTTTCCTGTCAATCAATCTACTATAGATTACCCCTGGAAAAAGAAGTGAAAAGCTGGCATTATTGATCATAATATAAACTGGTAAAATGGACTGAACAATTTATTAAACTACCTTTTGAGTTTCACAGTTTGAGTCACAGCTGTGGTTGATAAACTGAGATAAGTTCCCCTTGTAGGTGGCATCAATTAGCTGAACAAAGAAGGAATTTTAAAGAAGCTATAACTCATTAAGTAACAAAACCATGAACTATTAATAGTGATTAGTCCACCTACATGTACTGTATTACGTATAATATTTAAAAAGATGGGTTCTTATTGGAAGGACTGGGCACTGAATTGAGGGGGGTGCTAATATTACTCTCCCGTACTGATTGCCCTATGGTTGAGGCAATAGAAACAGGTTTTCCTCGTGTCCCTGTTATTTAGGAAAGTGAGGAAGGAGGGGGGAGGTGCTTCTTTTAAGATGGGTGCTTAAGGCCTGAGGGATGGACATCTATTTGGGAGAGGGTGCTTATAAGAGCTTAGGCTCTGATTCAAGGAATAAGCATATATCAAAATTTAATTTCCCACAATGGATGATTTCAACATCATTTACTCAAGCTCAATGCTAGGTGTAAGTCACATATAAATCTAGTAAACAACTGGGCTGGCTATGGAGTTCCTTGTAACTCAGTTGATAAAGAATTTGAAAATGATAACAGGCTGGAGATCATAACATTGAACTGACTGGAGTACATGCCATTTAAATATGTTCTTTGTCCACACAGTTGACAATTGAATTACAGTTAACCCTGTAACTCCCAAGATCTGATTGTTAATTCTCCCCTGTAGCTGCTTCACATCTCCTTGTAAATTGGTTATGAGAACTTGGTGCTAGATCAAGATAGCAGCTTCTCCCTGATAAGTTTGAGTATTCTCATTACCTGTTTGTTGAATTATGTGTGGATATAATAGGGAGAAGTTTCTTGTCAATCACTTCTGGGAGTTAAAGGGTTAAGCAGGATTTAAGATACGAATCACAGAAGGCAGCAAGGAGGAGGGACTAAGGAGAGAAGGGATACCTCCTGACATGTGCACAACCACTTGAAGGGATCTAGGGGTACACCAACCCTCCTCCCACCCCTCCCTCCATAAAAACGCTAAAACTCGGGTCTCAGAGAATGCATTTGTGCACTTTGAAGTAATAATCAGGTTATTTCAGTGAAACCAATCATTGTCATTTCATTCAGCAAAAGGAGCAAAATCACATGAAGTGGCCTACTAGGTTAACAGACCACCAGCCCTTCTTGAAATCCTGCTCACTTTTACTAAGATGTCATAACTGTTCGGTATAGTGATCTACTGATCAATTCTGGATTTGAAAAGCCTTAAAATGACCAAAGAATTTATCAGCACTCATCACAGCAGTGCTGTTATTGTCTCTACTAAGGAAAAGGTTAAGATTTCCACTCCTTACCTCATCAGCTCTCAATGTCATGAATTAGTAGTGTCTTCTGTTTTCTCTATCATAATGCTCTGCTCTTTCCTGGAAATCTTTATAGTGCAGGACTTCTCCACAGTACTCCATACCAAACTGATCCCTGGACAACAGTTACAATTTTTAATTGAGTGACAAAAGTATTGGGGATTGGTTTTGTTTTTTGCTATACTCTGCTCTGTGATTGGTCCAAAACAAAAAAAGAAGGTGAAAACACAAAATTACTGACCTGCAAAATTAAGTACCAATAAGGCATTTCTTTCCTGAAGATAAAAGTAAAAATATAAACTTACAATTCCAGATCTTCAAGAGTTCCCAATTCCCAGCCTTTCTTCTCTGTTTTAAACACTTCAACTTTCACTTTACAGCCCTGCAAAAAGTGCTGTACATGTACATAAATTTGAAATCCTCTCATGGCTGATATCAGCATATAAGAATCATCTCTCATGAAAGCATATTTAACTCCCAGAAGTGATTAAGATGAAACTTCTCCCTGTAATATCCATATATCATCCAGAAACAGGTAAGGAGAAAACTCAAACTTATCAGGTAGAATTTGTTAAATTGATCAAACACCAAATTCTCATCACTACTTTAAAATGAAATGTGTAGCAGCTAGAGAAGAGAATGAACAATCAGATCTTGGGAATTAAAGGGTTAAAATACCCATTATCTTTGTTAAAGAGGCAGTTGCTTCAACAGCTAACCCTTACCATTTCAGTAACATCAATCTTAATGTTGTAATGATAGTTTCACTAACCTGTTTCACATCTCTCCACAAGCACTTCTGCTGTTACTATTTGGAGATCAATGTGATTGACGATGACGATGTGAGAAGGAAGACTTTTGGCAAAATTAACCATCAAGAGAGGAAAAGATACCAACCATTCTATCATCAACAATCTGTTGAGACAGTCCTTGCCACAACCACTAGAACATAGATCATCTGTTAAAAAATATATCAATATGTTCAACGAAAAAAATCATGTTTCCATGCATCTGTTCAGTAAAAATTGGATCGATGTCAGTATCTGATCAACTGAGCACCTACCCCTCTCCTAACCCAACATTAATCCTAACTTGTTATCAGTTGACTGTGGTTGAATTAGGGAAGGAGTAGGTGTGCAGTTGTTCAGATACTGACATTGATCCAGGAGACCACAGACGATGTTGAAATGTGGTATAAGAACAAAAAAAATAGCGCACAAGGCACAGCTGAGTGTTTCACTGATGTTTGTACCTCAATATAAATGTGGAATTTATTTGAAGAATCTATTTGTTTTATACCATAAAAAGGCATAGGGCAGGTCATGCTCAGCTTATCTCAAAAAATATGATTAAGAAGACTTCAACAGTGGGTTGCTAAGTTCACGTACTGTAAAATGTACATAACCATATTCAGCATATAGTGAAGTCTGTGTCACAGCCATTATCTGACCAGGATCTAAGGTACAATTGCACTGCATTCTGTGCACTTCCTTGTTGACTTTCTTCTTTCTGAAACATGAAATGAAAAACGTGTTGCCCTGGTAACAGTAACAAGTTGTTTGAAGGGTAGAAAACTCAACTATTTTACACTATGAAATAGTTAAACACTGCTAATAGTAATTAAACATAAAACCCACCTGTTAAATAAGTACTCATTCTCCTCAATATGCTCATAGTAAGGTGGTTGACATTCTTCAGCTGAAGAAATGATGTGCTCCTCAGACACCTGGAAAAGTAACAGCATTCATAGGTATTTTCAGGTACTTTCAATGTTAACAGTGGAAAATTTCAGGAAGACCCACGGACTTCAAGATATATTGTAACTATCTAATGCTTCACACAACAAGTGGAGTGACAGATAAACAATATACAAATGGATTTCAGGATGCCATGCCTCTTCACAATGATCTGTTTCCTGTTTGAAATGACTCGGCCTTCAAATATTCACTGCAGTGTACACAGTTTAAGAAAACCACCAAAGTGTTTCACTTTGACCAACTTTCCTGCCGATGATGCACTACAGTTTCTCAAAACTACCGATGAATAACCTTGCTCACAATCTTGGTCAGATTAGTTCTCTTCCCAACAGCGTAACAATTTTGTAAACTTTGCCCCATTTACTAGAGATACAATTCCAATGAACTAGACTCAATCAAACTGTTTTGTTCCACTCTCATATTCATCCATTTACAACGGGTGTAAAGAGCTACTCTGCATAACTTGTAAGAAATCACTCTCTTATACTATATTCTCTACATTGTGATTGGTTGTTGCTAAGTACTGATTGAAAAGGTTATTCAAGGTTGCGTCAAGCATGCAAACCAATCAATGTAAAAAAATCACGAAAGGTGGTGCTTCTAGCTCTTGACATAATGTTCACACTCATCATCTGACATGTGTGATGCACGAATCACAAAGTCTCCGACAACAAGCAGTGTAATGATCAGCAGCAGCAGCTGGTTACTGAAAAATATATACAGCATTCAAAAAGTTAAGTGACCACCAGAAAAAAAAAATTGGAGACCAACTATAATGAGACAAAGTCGGGCGATTTTACGTTGCTCAATTTAAGAGACATTTTCTCCCACAGAGTTTCCACTGAAACTATTATCTACCTTGACTCTGAATGAGCCAGAAGCTTATCCATAGAAAACAAAGAACACAAAAGAAGTGGGCTGTCTAAAAAGACCTATTTCAAGTTTACGTAATTTTTGACAATTTCAAGTTAAAATTTCCCTTTCTTGTGCCTTTCAGTTATTCATACGATTTATACGCACAAGATGTGTAGCTCGATCAAGTTTGCTAAAACTTTAGGTTAACTGATTTTGTTGTTATCAAAGTACTCCACTGTGTTGGTGAATCTTGGATACATAACAAATTGATGAGTTGGCTCATTATAATGCACTCATGATGACTTAAATTGTGGTGAAGTTTCCAACTCAGATCTGTATGAATCAGTGGAAGACATCACACATTGTCTACCTTTTAAAGTTATGGGAACTTGCTATTCTGAAAAATACCAGAAAGCATTACAAGTAGCCTATGAGTATCACAATGAACATAATAAACACATCTTTGCTAATGTTAAGGCTGAACCTGACAAACCCTATAACAAAAATGCAATTGCAGTATACATAATGTCTTCCTCAGACTATGAGAAAGTTGGCTGTTTACCCACTGAACTAACAAGATTTGTACATCCTCAACCAAAGGATCCAAAGCTTGAGGTGACAGTGAGGCAAATCAGGTTTTGTACCACATTTCTTATAAATGGTTTTTACTTAACAATTGAAATTTCCACAACTGATCTATGGGAGAAGCCATGCAGTGATTAAAGCCAGCCGCAGAGTAATCCTAACCCTAAGTAAAGAGTGAATCCTGCAAAATGGCAAAATTAAGGAGTTCTATTTAATTTGTGCAAGTAATTTCAATGAGAGAGATATCTGTTTCATGTAAAATTTCACTTGCATCACAGGCATGGCACTGTCTGGTCTGGGATTGCACAAACATGGAATAACCTTCTGGCCCTGATTTGTTATGGCCTTGGCTATATAAATATACCGCTGCACAAATAAGATATTTCTGACAAAGTTGAAGTTAATAAAAACATTGATGAATCTAGTGTCACAAAGTGATGTATAACCACAAGCAGCCCAAGCTCCAGCTGTGAGATGATCAACTTGCAAAATAAGAGTCATGGCCAAATTACAAGATTTTGTATGGGAATATTTCCAACCGCTGTTAGGAATAAAAAGTACGGTCAAATTCTCAATAAAAATACCTCACCTTACTTCCACAGTATATCGCTTGCTGTCTGACCACTTACTATGTTGAAAAGAACCCATTTTGGTCCAACGCAGAATCCAAGCACATATACTGTAGTTTCATTTCAATTCACTTCAAACTTAACCTTCCCCGTGAAACCGAAGTACGCCGCGGGTTTAGACGCGTACCCATTCATCTTGACGCACGACCACTGAAAACCAGCTTGGCAACCCTTCCTCCTTTATAAACTGAGCCTCGCCGGGGATCACACCGTAACTTGGCACCCGTGGTTCTAAGACAATTTCTTCATGCCACGTGACGACTAGATTTCTGAGCCAAAAGACAATGTTTTCGCTGCTTTATTAAGACGCGACAAGTACTATTCAAGATAATTACACGATTGAATTACGTGACAGAGTCACTTAAGTCACGGTGTGTTTCAGTGTGTGCTGTTATCGCCAGTTGTACCAAATGAAATCCTGCAGTTTGTTTCTGAAATGTTCTTACAGTTTTGAATAGCGTAAGCTGTCAGAACTCAAATATGAAATAACAGAAGCCAAATTTTTAAAAAAGAGTTTGCCATTTAAATGTTGACCGAGAGCGCTAATCAAATTATGATATTCGATACGTTGTTGTTGACGTCTTTCGTCACGAGATAGTAAAATTTGTTAAATTTTGGCCTTTTAGAATGTTTAAAGTATTAATCGGTGTGGACTAAAAGCTCTTTCCCACTATCTTTTAAACTTAAAACGGTTAAAATCTGAGATTTATTGAGTTACCAATATAAAACGGTCGGAGTTTGCTCAATGAACTAATTTGCATAATCGGCTGTCACGCTAGCAAAATCGCTAAAAGTTTGAAGTCACCACGGCGAAAAAAATTAATACGTGCAAGATGTATTTATATTTTTCTGCTGTCAAACATCTTATTAGAAGAAACCAAGCGGAGTTTTCAATGGTTTGGTCTGGACTTGAGCAATATCAACCAAGAAAGAGAGAACACTTTTGACCAATTTCAGAAAGCTGTCGACTAACGAGTGTCTAAATAAATTATGACGAACCTCTGAATAAACGAATATCAAAATTGAAATGCGCTTTATACGCCTTATATATCACACAGTTTAAGAATGCAAAAGATTTTTTTGCTGCATGCGGTGTGATACGAGGACCGGGCTTTTCAACTTTTGAAATTTTCCATGTCGCAAGAGGTCAAAAAAGGGCCTTTTGCAGCTTTGTCTTTTGAGAGCTGTAAAAATTTTGTTTTAACATAGAGATTTCAAGAAACTAATATGGTTTTATTTACTAGCTACCAAAGATACTTTATTGGGCAAAATTTGAGGGAAAACTTTGTTCCGATGCGAAATGCCTTTGGACCGCTCTTACAGAGATCGCCTCTTAATATGAAAACAAACAAATTAATTTACTTCCTTGATTCTTCTGCAGTTGCCCTTGGAGCGAGTTTATTCGTTTTCCTCGCTTGGCTCTTAAGCTTACCGCTTTTTAATTAATTCATATCTGACGGTGGAGAATATTTCCATGTTCATGTTGGATAATTTCTCGCAGTTTCCACGCCAAGGGAAATGTCAATGAAAAGGGGCTCAGTGCATACATTAGACTGACGGCTCCACAAATAAAAGATTGTCCAGCGCTTGGTCTAATAAAAACCTTACACAAATCGGCCAACGACAAGCGGACAAATTTAATAAGTAATTGATAATACGTAAAGGACCTTTTCCACTGGCGCTTACGTTTGGCCGTTACGTTCAGCGGGCCTGGGGAAGAGAATGTCTATGGAACCTACAGCCGAACAGGAAAAGACAACCACATTTTATTAGCTGCATGATATGACTGACGTATGACGTGTGTTGGAAAAAAAACTTTAAGGACGAAAAGAGATGGTTAAAGATATTTTCGAAACAGGGCACTGAAGGCTACAGATTGTGGTAAGTACTGTCTGTGAAAACACCTGATTCACTTACATCATGATTAGAACATCGGTTTTTAAAACTGCTTCAAACCTCGTCCTGTTGTGAATGATGTGATAAATGACTTGGCGGAAGAGAATTCCGACATGTGCGATAGAAATTGAAATAAATTCATAAACGGCAAAGTTGGTTAAACGTTTTTAAGCCCACTTAGACCTAACAAACATTGACTAAATTCGACGAATTAACTGGTATTTTAACCGACACTGGACATGATGATTTCTTTCAAGATTAAATTCCGGCATCCTCTGAGTTAGCCGAAGGGCAATCTACTAACGCACCAACCTTGCGCAGAATTCCAACCGTTATTGGGAAAATATGAATTCCGAATGTCCATCACTAAATCTTAAATGAAATTCATTTTGTTTTTTCCAATGAAGGAAAGATAAGGAGAGACGGATATTTGTTATCCTACTTTTAATGCGGCGCCATTTGATGAAAATATATTTCGGTTTTGTAAGTCTAACTTTTTTACCGATGACAATTGTGAGCATGCAAAAATGAAACAATTAATTTTTGTTACAGGTAACATCCGGTCTCAGTACACATTGTTTTGCAAGAACTGTTGGGTTCTTAACCCAAAATTACAATCAAGACTTGTTACAGTACTGAATTGGAGCTTCTGTCTTGAAACGGTAAGCTATTTGTGCTCAATGAGTATCTCTTCGCGAGCTGTTCATTTTCCAGTTAGTGCTATTTGCGTCATCGAAGACAAAGTTGGTAAATAACAGGAACATCTGGTTTGATCAGTGTTCTACCCTAAAAAGACAACACATTGCTCTCTCCGTTTTTTTTTTAAGGGTGTTAATCTAAATAAGACGGAAATATCTTAACAATCACGTGATGTCATGATCGAGAGGATCTTGCTTGGCTTCATGTTAGTGATGATCAACAAATGAGACCTCTTTTAGGGAGGGGAGGGAAAGGTGAATAATGAACCTGAACTACTACTACAACAAGAGGAATTTTCCTAAGAGTGTACAACATCGGTCATCTATTTGAGTTTATACATTCTCTTTATTCGGGCAAGCGATTTAAACTTGAAAAGTAGTGCCGAATTATGAAAAGTTGAAAATCTATTTCTCATGATATTCTCGGGCCTTGTTATATCGGACCAAGTGAATGGAACAAAGTTCCTAGGTTTCCATAGCTTGTTGCTTCTCCATCCCTGTCGCCAATTTCTATACTGATAGCGAGTGTTTTATCCTGATATTCTCCACAGATTCTTTTCCTGAATCTTATCGAAAATTTTCAGTAGTAGTGGATAATTAAGGGGGGGGGGGGTAAATTTTTCTAATGGGGAAGAGGGCGGAGAGGAGTTTTTATCATAATGTGACAATGATTTAGGAGCAAACCATGGTGTTTATTTATCATTACTGCTGTGGGAGCTGCTTACAAACAACCGAAGATCCTTTTGGTCACGGCCCTCCTGAATAGTCTAAGAAGGTAAAGCTGTTGTTACGATTTTTTGACAACTTGAAGGAAAAATGAGAACTGTGATCAAAGTTATTTAACAAAAAACAAAAAAAAAAGAAACTTTTAAACTCTCAGATAATATTTTGAGGAATTGGGGCTTTTTTAATCAAAATGACTCGTGATGTTCTGGCCGTTCACAGCGAATACAGCAGAACTGGAAACGATTTCAAAATTAAATTTTTGTCTAACACTAATCGAATGATTGCGCCGGGCGATATCCTTAGTTTTCGCTTGACGCTATAAAATCCAAAATTAAAAATATTACGGCACACAAGAGTAATGACGTTTTACCCCGAAAGGAAAAAAACGCATGAAAAATGAAACTTTTCGCCAGCCATAAACATGACCTCCAATGCTTTTCCTAAATATTTAAATGGCTGGCTCAGGAAGATATCATGAATGTATAAAAATCTTGGTATCGAGTGATTGTTTCTCTCCTGAGTCGTCAAATAAGTCTTTACAAGAACGCAACGCGTAACGTATCATTTTTATGTCGAAAAGAAACAATATTCATTTACTTTACGATCATTAAATTTGTAGTCTATAAGAAGGAACAAAACTGGCCTCCTCAAACTACACCCCATCAAATTTTGTCCGAAATTTGGGCGATCGCCTATTCAGTGGGAAATAACTGACTCCGGAAGAAAGACAGAGCCACATTGGTATAAATTTCGTCGATGGTTCTTGGCTTTAAGCCGACTCTGTCCGTTTACTTTCAGTTTGATGGCGTGACAAGAGACAAAAAATATAATTTTCATAAATTCTTGACTTTATACCATGGAGGTCTTCTACTTTTTTCCAGTAAAAAGTTGACTTCCTTCGGAAGATCTTATACAAGTCCCTTTACCCTCATCAAAATGAATAACGAACGTTTCTAACTTCAAAAGGCAATTTGCATCAATGCTGACTGTTGTAGAAATCCAAACAACACTAGTATTGTTACCAAAGCTTCAAAAAAATGATCATAAGAATAACAACATTAGCAGCTTACAGAAATCTCACTGCTTCCCCCCTCTTTGAAAAGAAGCTATGGCTTCTTCCATTGAGTGAGATATATAAAGGAAAACAGATCATTGTTTATATTTCGATACCTTACATCACTTTTCCAAAAACGTCGACAAATAATGCACTTTTTCAAGGATTTTCACAATCAAAATGCAAGATTATCAAATAAAGTTCGTATCGATTATGTACGGGCAATTGTAACAACCACTCCATAGAATACAGGACTTTACAGAAAAGTAGCTTATATAGAACATTTTTTGAACACATGCAAAACCTGTGAGTCATAATATATATTTAGTAAGCAGATCAAAGAAAATCTACCCTCTGATTTAATTTCTAGAAACGCGAGCTTGTTGCAAGGAAATGCGATTATTATTAAAGCCTATTAAGATATGGGCTGGGCAGTTTCGAATTAGCAGTAAGCAGTATGGTGCGACACGAACTCTCTTGAGAGCCCAGTAAATCGGTTTTGTTGAAAGCATTGTTCCTTCTTACACAATTGAATTGAATTACTGTAAACTACATATGAATCAGCAGGTCAAATGAAACTTATTGTGTTCTGTTAGCCCGTTAAATTTTCCAGTTGGTCTCTGATCTGCGTGATTCGCGTGACAGTGTAACGAACACCCCGCTTAGAGCATCAGTTTTTAAAACTGCTTCAAACCTCGTCCTGTTATGAGCGATGTGATTAATGACTTGGCGGAAGAGAATTCTGATATGTGCGATTGAATATGAAAGAAATTCATAAACGGCAAAGTCGAATTAACGTTTTTAACCCCACCTAGACCTACCAAACATTGACTAAATTCGACGAATTAACTGGTATTTTAACCGACACTGGACAAGATGATTTCTTTCAGGCTACCTTCTCTGAAGATTAAATTCCGACATCCTCTGAATTAGCCGAAGGGCCATCTACCAACGCACCAACCTCGAGCAGAGTTTCAACCTTTACGTGAAAAATTTGAATTTCGAATGTCCATTAGAAAAGCTCAAATGAAATTCATTTTGTTCCTTTCATTGAAGGAAAGATAAGGAGAGGCGGATATTTGTTATCCAACTTATGAAGCGCCATCTAATGTATGTAAATGTATTTCGGTTTTGTACGTCTAACTTTTTTTACCGATGACAGATGTGAGCATGCAAAAATGAATTGTTTCATTTTTGGGATCAATATCAGTATCTGGGCAACTGCCCACCTACCCCTCCCCTAACTCAACAACAGTCAATTGACAACAAGTTAAGGTTAATGTTGGTTTAGGGGAGGGGTAAGTGGGCAGTTGCCCAGATACTGATATTGATCCCAAAAATGAAACAATTCCCTTTGGTTACATGTAACATTCGGTCTCAGTATACACTGTTTTGCAAGAGTCGTTGGATTTTTAACACAAAATTACAATCAAGACTTGTTATAGTGCTGAATTGAAGCTTCTGTCTTGAAACAGTAATCTATTTGTGTTCGATGACTATCACTTCATGAGCTGTTCATTTTCTAGTGCGATTTGCGTCATCGAAGACAAAGTTGGTAAATAAGAGGAACGGCTGAGTTGATCATTGTTGTACCCTTAAAAGACATCACATTGCTCTCTCCGTTTATCTCTTACGGGTGTTAATCTAAATAAGACGGAAATATTGTAACGATCACGAGATGTCATGATCGCGAGGATCTCGCTTCATGTAAGTGAGAAATGATACCTCTTTTAGGGAGGGGAGGGAAAGGGGAAAATTGAACCTGAACCACTCTTACAAAGAGGAATTTTCCTAAAAATATACAACATTAATCATCTATTTGAGTTTATACATTCTCTTTATTCGGGTAAACGATTTAAACTTGAAAAGTATTGCACCGGGCGATAAGCCGAATTATTAAAAGTTGAAAATTCTATTTCTCCTGATATTCTCGGGCCTTGTCATATTGACCGAGTGATTGGAACAAAGTTCCTAGGTTTCCGTAGCTTGTTGCTTCTCCATCCCTGTCACCAATTTCTATTCTGATGGCGAGTGCTTTCTCCTGATATTCTCGGGCCTTGTCATATTGACCGAGTGATTGGAACAAAGTTCCTAGGTTTCCGTAGCTTGTTGCTTCTCCATCCCTGTCACCAATTTCTATTCTGATGGCGAGTGCTTTCTCCTGATATTCTCGGGCCTTGTCATATTGACCAAGTGATCGGAACAAAGTTCCAAGGTTTCCGTAGCTTGCCGTAGCAGCACTCTGCGAACGGTAGTTGTAAAATTTCTTTATTCTCCGACGCGTTTCGTTTAACTACCGTAGACTTCGGGGAGTTTTACAATTTAACACCAAACACCTATATTTATAAGCCATAGTTAGGGGCTACACGGGAGTCAATGACCATAAGGGCTTGGCCAGACCTATGAATAGGAACAGGTGATGTTGCGGAAAATTTGAAATTTTTTTGGGGCAAGGTGGGAGAATTCATTTGGGGACCACAGTTTCGGTTTTCTTTTTTCGTCACGCAGCAAGTTACAAAACGTAAATATAATACTTCTTGGTTTCTTTCCGGATGCCACCAATGCCTTTTTCGATACCTCTATTGTTTAATACAGCAGTAAAAGATATATGTGCCATCAACACTTTTGAAAAATTGCTTAACATTTTATTTAGCGAAGTATACTGTTGATATTTCGGCTTTATAACACTATTGTTTTCCGCAACTATAACTGATATGTCTCTATACGAAGTATTAAATTTGTTTCCCCGCTGACCACTCGTATTTCGGTCTTTTCTTCTTTCCCCACTCGTCGCCCGTGATGTCGTAACTCCCTAGAATAGACGGCAAAGGTGTGTTCCTCTAGGCCTCTTTGATTGACAATGTAAAATATCGATCTACGAACAAGGGGCTAGAGTCCAAACTCCGTAGAAAATATGTATTAAACTTGTTTAATGCACCACAACATTTGGCTAAAATAAAATAAAATAAAATAAAAGTATGCGAAAAATGTCTACCTCAGTTTTCCAATGTCAAGGTTAGAGTTCTTTGACGTGATTTGCTAACTTAACTGTGAAATCAAGTAAGCCGCGCGTGAACACAAAAAGAATACAAGGCAGGGAGGGGAAGATAAAAATTGAAATTTAAAGATAAACAGTCCGTGTATAAGTTTTCACTAATTTCTCCTTTTTTTTTAACTGAGAAGAAACAGGGTCAAGATGGACAGCATAAAAGAAGCTATATCAGCTATCTTCATAGGTAGTGTGGTCGCCGTGTTCCTTGGCAAAACTGGTCGCGTGTTGCAAGCCATCGAGGTATACAAGGAATGTTTGATTATATTACACAGTCAGGCGCGGGCTATCGATAGTTCATTGGCAAACTTAATATTCCGTGTCATCTACTTGGAATTAATCTGTGCTTACGATTATATAAAGGATTACACAAGTACAGAAAAATACCTGAGAGAACTCCTCCTATACCTGGATTCTAATGACACCGCTGAAAAAGGAAGGCTACATTTAAAACTGGCAGATATACTCCAGAAACAAAGTAAATTAATGGAGGCCTGGAGATTTTACGAATCAGCAATCAACATCATGAAAACGATGGAAAACATACATGGCCAGGCACTGTGTTACTCAAAGCTCGGAAAAATGTTCCAGTCGCATAGTCAATATGACAAGGCCCGAGAATATCAAGAGAAAGCACTCGCTATCAGAATAGAAATTGGTGACAGGGATGGAGAAGCAACAAGCTACGGAAACCTAGGAACTTTGTTCCAAGCACTCGGTCAATATGACAAGGCCCGAGAATATCAAGGGAAAGCACTCGCTATCAAAATAGAAATTGGTGACAGGGATGGAGAAGCATCAAGCTACGGAAACCTAGGAACTTTGTTCCAATCACTCGGTCAATATGACAAGGCCCGAGAATATCAAGAGAAAGCACTCGCTACCAGTATAGAAATTGGTGACAGGGTTGGAGAAGCAACAGGCTACGGAAACCTAGGAACTTGCTTCCAATCACTCGGTCAATATGACAAGGCCCGAGAATATCAAGAAAAAGCACTCGCTATGAACATAGAAATTGGTGACAGGGATGGAGAAGCATCAAGCTACGGAAACCTAGGAACTTTGTTCCAATCACTCGGTCAAAAAGACAAGGCCCGAGAATATCAAGAGAAAGCACTCGCTATCAATATAGAAATTGGTGACAGAGATGGAGAAGCAACAAGCTACGGAAACCTAGGAACTTTGTTCAAATCACTCGGTCAATATGACAAGGCCCGAAAATATCAAGAGAAAGCACTCGCTATCAAAATAGAAATTGGTGACAGGGATGGAAAAGCATCAAGCTACGGAAACCTAGGAACTTTGTTCCAATCACTCGGTCAATATGACAAGGCCCGAGAATATCAAGAGAAAGCACTCGCTCTCATAATAGAAATTGGTGACAGGGATGGAGAAGCAACAAGCTACGGAAACCTAGGAACTTTGTTCCAATCACTCGGTCAATATGACAAGGCCCGAGAATATCAAGAGAAAGCACTCGTTATCAGAATAGAAATTGGTGACAGGGATGGAGAAGCAACAAGCTACGGAAACCTAGGAACTTTGTTCCAATCACTCGGTCAATATGACAAGGCCCGAGAATATCAAGAGAAAGCACTCGCTATCAAAATAGAAATTGGTGACAGGGATGGAGAAGCAACAAGCTACGGAAACCTAGGAACTTTGTTCCAATCACTCGGTCAATATGACAAGGCCCGAGAATATCAAGAGAAAGCACTCGCTATCAGAATAGAAATTGGCGCCAGGGATAGAGAAGCATCAAGCTACGGAAACCTAGGAACTTTGTTCCAATCACTCGGTCAATATGACAAGGCCCGAGAATATCAAGAGAAAGCACTCGCTATCAGAATAGAAATTTGTGACAGGAATGGAGAAGCAACAAGCTACGGAAACCTAGGAACTTTGTTCCAATCACTCGGTCAATATGACAAGGCCCGAGAATATCAAGAGAAAGCACTTGCTATCAGAATAGAAATTGGTGACAGGGATGGAGAAGCATCAAGCTACGGAAACCTAGGAACTTTGTTCAAATCACTCGGTCATTATGACAAGGCCCGAGAATATCAAGAGAAAGCACTCGCTATCAGAATAGAAATTGGTGACAGGCATGGAGAAGCAACAAGCTACGGAAACCTAGGAACTTTGTTCCAATCACTCGGTCAATATGACAAGGCCCGAGAATATCAAGAGAAAGCACTCGCTATCAGAATAGAAATTGGTGACAGGGATGGAAAAGCATCAAGCTACGGAAACCTAGGAACTTTGTTCCAATCACTCGGTCAATATGACAAGGCCCGAGAATATCAAGAGAAAGCACTCGCTATCAAAATAGAAATTGGTGACAGGCATGGAGAAGCAAGAAGCTACGGAAACCTAGGAACTTTGTTCCAATCACTCGGTCAATATGACAAGGCCCGAGAATATCAAGAGAAAGCACTCGCTATCAATATAGAAATTGGTGACAGGGATGGAGAAGCAACAAGCTACGGAAACCTAGGAACTTTGTTCAAATCACTCGGTCAATATGACAAGGCCCGAGAATATCAAGAGAAAGCACTCGCTATCAAAATAGAAATTGGTGACAGGGATAGAGAAGCAAGAAGCTACGGAAACCTAGGAACTTTGTTCCAATCACTCGGTCAATATGACAAGGCCCGAGAATATCAAGAGAAAGCACTCGCTATCAAAATAGAAATTGGTGACAGGGATGGAGAAGCATCAAGCTACGGAAACCTAGGAACGTTGTTCAAATCACTCGGTCAATATGACAAGGCCCGAGAATATCAAGAGAAAGCACTCGCTATCAGAATAGAAATTGGTGACAGGGATGGAGAAGCATCAAGCTACGGAAACCTAGGAACTTTGTTTCAATCACTCGGTCAATATGACAAGGCCCGAGAATATCAAGAGAAAGCACTCGCTATCAAAATAGAAATTGGTGACAGGGATGGAGAAGCAACAAGCTACGGAAACCTAGGAACTTTGTTCCAATCACTCGGTCAATATGACAAGGCTCGAGAATATCAAGAGAAAGCACTCGCTATCAAAATAGAAATTGGTGACAGGGATGGAGAAGCAAAAAGCTACGGAAACCTAGGAACGTTGTTCAAATCACTCGGTCAATATGACAAGGCCCGAGAATATCAAGAGAAAGCACTCGCTATCAAAATAGAAATTTGTGACAGGGATGGAGAAGCAACAAGCTACGGAAACCTAGGAACTTTGTTCCAATCACTCGGTCAATATGACAAGGCCCGAGAATATCAAGAGAAAGCACTCGCTATCAATATAGAAATTGGTGACAGGGATGGAGAAGCAACAAGCTACGGAAACCTAGGAACTTTGTTCCAATCACTCGGTCAATATGACAAGGCCCGAGAATATCAAGAGAAAGCACTCGCTATCAGAATAGAAATTGGTGCCAGGGATAGAGAAGCATCAAGCTACGGAAACCTAGGAACTTTGTTCCAATCACTCGGTCAATATGACAAGGCCCGAGAATATCAAGAGAAAGCACTCGCTATCAGAATAGAAATTTGTGACAGGAATGGAGAAGCAACAAGCTACGGAAACCTAGGAACTTTGTTCCAATCACTCGGTCAATATGACAAGGCCCGAGAATATCAAGAGAAAGCACTTGCTATCAGAATAGAAATTGGTGACAGGGATGGAGAAGCATCAAGCTACGGAAACCTAGGAACTTTGTTCAAATCACTCGGTCATTATGACAAGGCCCGAGAATATCAAGAGAAAGCACTCGCTATCAGAATAGAAATTGGTGACAGGCATGGAGAAGCAACAAGCTACGGAAACCTAGGAACTTTGTTCCAATCACTCGGTCAATATGACAAGGCCCGAGAATATCAAGAGAAAGCACTCGCTATCAGAATAGAAATTGGTGACAGGGATGGAAAAGCATCAAGCTACGGAAACCTAGGAACTTTGTTCCAATCACTCGGTCAATATGACAAGGCCCGAGAATATCAAGAGAAAGCACTCGCTATCAAAATAGAAATTGGTGACAGGCATGGAGAAGCAAGAAGCTACGGAAACCTAGGAACTTTGTTCCAATCACTCGGTCAATATGACAAGGCCCGAGAATATCAAGAGAAAGCACTCGCTATCAATATAGAAATTGGTGACAGGGATGGAGAATCAACAAGCTACGGAAACCTAGGAACTTTGTTCAAATCACTCGGTCAATATGACAAGGCCCGAGAATATCAAGAGAAAGCACTCGCTATCAAAATAGAAATTGGTGACAGGGATAGAGAAGCAAGAAGCTACGGAAACCTAGGAACTTTGTTCCAATCACTCGGTCAATATGACAAGGCCCGAGAATATCAAGAGAAAGCACTCGCTATCAAAATAGAAATTGGTGACAGGGATGGAGAAGCATCAAGCTACGGAAACCTAGGAACGTTGTTCAAATCACTCGGTCAATATGACAAGGCCCGAGAATATCAAGAGAAAGCACTCGCTATCAGAATAGAAATTGGTGACAGGGATGGAGAAGCATCAAGCTACGGAAACCTAGGAACTTTGTTCCAATCACTCGGTCAATATGACAAGGCCCGAGAATATCAAGAGAAAGCACTCGCTATCAAAATAGAAATTGGTGACAGGGATGGAGAAGCAACAAGCTACGGAAACCTAGGAACTTTGTTCCAATCACTCGGTCAATATGACAAGGCTCGAGAATATCAAGAGAAAGCACTCGCTATCAAAATAGAAATTGGTGACAGGGATGGAGAAGCAAAAAGCTACGGAAACCTAGGAACGTTGTTCAAATCACTCGGTCAATATGACAAGGCCCGAGAATATCAAGAGAAAGCACTCGCTATCAAAATAGAAATTTGTGACAGGGATGGAGAAGCAACAAGCTACGGAAACCTAGGAGCTTTGTTCCAATCACTCGGTCAGTATGACAAGGCCCGAGAATATCAAGAGAAAGCACTTGCTATCACAATAGAAATTGGTGACAGGGATGGAGAAGCATCAAGCTACGGAAACCTAGGAACTTTGTTCAAATCACTCGGTCAATATGACAAGGCCCGAGAATATCAAGAGAAAGCACTCGCTATCAAAATAGAAATTGGTGACAGGCATGGAGAAGCATCAAGCTATGGAAACCTTGGAACTTTGTTCCGATCACTCGGTCAATATGACAAGGCCCGAGAATTTCAAGAGAAAGCACTCGCTATCAATATAGAAATTGGTGACAGGGATGGAGAAGCAACAAGCTACGGAAACCTAGGAACTTTGTTCCAATCACTCGGTCAATATGACAAGGCCCGAGAATATCAAGAGAAAGCACTCGCTATCAAAATAGAAATTGGTGACAGGCATGGAGAAGCAAGAAGCTACGGAAACCTAGGAACTTTGTTCCAATCACTCGGTCAATATGACAAGGCCCGAGAATATCAAGAGAAAGCACTCGCTATCAATATAGAAATTGGTGACAGGGAAGGAGAAGCAACAAGCTACGGAAACCTAGGAACTTTGTTCCAATCACTCGGTCAATATGACAAGGCCCGAGAATATCAAGAGAAAGCACTCGCTATCAAAATAGAAATTGGTGACAGGGATGGAGAAGCAACAATTTACGGAAACCTAGGAACTTTGTTCCAATCACTCGGTCAATATGACAAGGCCCGAGAATATCAAGAGAAAGCACTCGCTATCAAAATAGAAATTGGTGACAGGCATGGAGAAGCAACAAGCTACGGAAACCTAGGAACTTTGTTCCAATCACTCGGTCAATATGACAAGGCCCGAGAATATCAAGAGAAAGCACTTGCTATCACAATAGAAATTGGTGACAGGGATGGAGAAGCAACAAGCTACGGAAACCTAGGAACTTTGTTCCAATCACTCGGTCAATATGACAAGGCCCGAGAATATCAAGAGAAAGCACTCGCTATCAAAATAGAAATTGGTGACAGGCATGGAGAAGCATCAAGCTATGGAAACCTTGGAACTTTGTTCCGATCACTCGGTCAATATGACAAGGCCCGAGAATATCAAGAGAAAGCACTCGCTATCAATATAGAAATTGGTGACAGGGATGGAGAAGCAACAAGCTACGGAAACCTAGGAACTTTGTTCCAATCACTCGGTCAATATGACAAGGCCCGAGAATATCAAGAGAAAGCACTCGCTATCAAAATAGAAATTGGTGACAGGCATGGAGAAGCATCAAGCTATGGAAACCTTGGAACTTTGTTCCGATCACTCGGTCAATATGACAAGGCCCGAGAATTTCAAGAGAAAGCACTCGCTATCAATATAGAAATTGGTGACAGGCATGGAGAAGCAACAAGCTACGGAAACCTAGGAACTTTGTTCCAATCACTCGGTCAATATGACAAGGCCCGAGAATATCAAGAGAAAGCACTTGCTATCAAAATAGAAATTGGTGACAGGCATGGAGAAGCAACAAGCTACGGAAACCTAGGAACTTTGTTCCAATCACTCGGTCAATATGACAAGGCCCGAGAATATCAAGAGAAAGCACTTGCTATCACAATAGAAATTGGTGACAGGGATGGAGAAGCAACAAGCTACGGAAACCTAGGAACTTTGTTCCAATCACTCGGTCAATATGACAAGGCCCGAGAATATCAAGAGAAAGCACTCGCTATCAAAATAGAAATTGGTGACAGGCATGGAGAAGCATCAAGCTATGGAAACCTTGGAACTTTGTTCCGATCACTCGGTCAATATGACAAGGCCCGAGAATTTCAAGAGAAAGCACTCGCTATCAATATAGAAATTGGTGACAGGGATGGAGAAGCAACAAGCTACGGAAACCTAGGAACTTTGTTCCAATCACTCGGTCAATATGACAAGGCCCGAGAATATCAAGAGAAAGCACTCGCTATCAAAATAGAAATTGGTGACAGGCATGGAGAAGCAAGAAGCTACGGAAACCTAGGAACTTTGTTCCAATCACTCGGTCAATATGACAAGGCCCGAGAATATCAAGAGAAAGCACTCGCTATCAATATAGAAATTGGTGACAGGGATGGAGAAGCAACAAGCTACGGAAACCTAGGAACTTTGTTCCAATTACTCGGTCAATATGACAAGGCCCGAGAATATCAAGAGAAAGCACTCGCTATCAAAATAGAAATTGGTGACAGGGATGGAGAAGCAACAATTTACGGAAACCTAGGAACTTTGTTCCAATCACTCGGTCAGTATGGAAAGGCTGAGGACTATCTAAAGAAGGCAATGAAAGTTAGAAAGGGTATCGATAACAGAACCGGAGAAGCATCAGACTACAGAAGCCTTGGTGCAATTTCTTGTAAGCGTGGTGAATATGACAAGGCTCAAGAATATTTCCAGAAAGCCCTTACAATTTGCATGGACATCGGTGATAGAGAAAAGATAGTAGTCTGCTACAACAATTTAGGATGGTGTTACCAATCGCTTGGTAAAAATGACATAGCCGAAGAATACCTTAAGCAAGCTCTCCTACTAAGTAGGGATATTGGACACAACTTGAACGAGTTTGAATGCCTTTGTAATCTATCGGTGTTAATAGCGTCACAAGGTCATCTTGAAGAGGCTTCTTCGTATCTTTTTCAAGGCATCCAAAAGTTCGAAACTTTGAGAGGTTTTCTTAAAGAAAACGATGAGTTTCAAATATCTCTTTTAGAAAAGTACGGCACCTTTCCCTACAAGTTGTTCAGCAGGTTGCTTTCTTCCACTGGAAAGCCTGAAGACGCCCTCTACGTCGAAGAGCTGAGAAGGGCAAGAGGCCTGGCTGACTTGATGACAGCTCAATACTCTGTTCAAGAGCAGATCTCAAGCGATCCAAAATCTTGGTGCGGCATTCAAGGGATCATCAGAAAAGAAACTGACTCTGCATGCCTGTACATTTCGGTTGGTGGAGATGAGGTACGGTTTTGGATAATAAAAGCAACGGGAGCTATTCTTTTTTCAGAAAAGAAAGTGAACCTGGACCCAAACAAGATGACCGGAATAGTCCCTGAGATAGATGAGTTTTTTAAAGAACTGATGTCACTTCGCCGCAACGACCGATCAGGGCTGCATTACTGTGATACCGAAGATTTCAAAACAAGTCTTCACTTGTGTTACAACATAATCATTGCTCCCGTGGCCAGTTTACTGAAGCAGCCCGAGATCATAATTGTCCCTGATTCCTGTGTGTACCAAGTGCCATTTGCAGCCTTGGCTGACGAAGGAGGCAAGTATTTATCAGAGACATGCAGGATTCGGTTGGTTCCCTCTCTCACGACTCTGAAGCTTGTTCAAGACAGTCCTCCAGACTATCACAGTCAGACCGGGGCACTGGTAGTGGGTGACCCTGTGGTTAGAACGGTGATTTACAAGGGAAGGTGCAGAAATATGATACCATTGCCGTATGCAAGAAAGGAAGCAGAGATGATTGGAACACTTCTTGGCGTAAGGCCTTTGATAGGAGAGTCCGCTACAAAGCATTCTGTACTCCAAGCGATAAATTCAGTGAGCCTGATACACATTGCTGCGCATGGAGATCCCGAAAGAGGGGAGATTGCTCTTTCTCCTGAGCACCCTACCCTACTCCCACCTTTTCCTAGTGAAGAAGAGTATCTTTTGACGATGGCAGATATTTCAAAAACTCGATTGCGAGCTAAACTAGTGGTGCTTAGTTGTTGTCACAGTGCTCGTGGGCAGATTAGAACCGAGGGAGTTATTGGAATTGCCCGAGCGTTCTTGGGATCCGGAGCTCGTTCAGTGTTAGCGGCACGATGGGCCCTGGATGACACAGCCACAGAGCAGTTCATGACTTGTTTCTACAAACATTTGTACCGCGGTGAAAGCGCAAGTGAATCTCTCCAGAAGGCCAGGAAGTGGATGAGAAATAACGGCTTTGACAAAGTTTCTCAATGGGCGCCATTTATGATCATGGGCGACAACGTGACATTTGATTTTGGAAATTGGCCGGTGCCTAGCGCACCTTAAGAGCCATGACTTTGATAAAAGCTCTGTAGCAGAATGAACTAGATTTAGTAAAGCTCACAACTATTCAATTACAAGCCTGTAAAAAGAGGACGCCATCTGCGAAGGACAACTCGGATCGATACACAGAGGAGAGCAGTTCTGTAAAATGCTTATCAGACATCTAAGTTTATTAATTTGAAACAAGACAGCGTGTAGTGTATTTCTTTATAAGAGCCCCGAAGTTAAAAAATTCCAATTTATTTTTTTAAGTCATAAGTTCAGTGAACAAGCCAAGCAAACTGTGACAGTTTTTAGGTTTCGAACGCGGTTAGTTCTTCAAGGAAAGAAAATTTTAAATCCTTTTTCAAATGTGATTAGTTAGTCAATTCAAGAGAATTTTAAACAAATGTGTGACCTTGGAAAAGAAGTGTTTTCTGAGCTTAAAGTTTTGGAAATTTCTTGCAAGGCTTTTGACAAAAATATTGTGGTTTAACATGCCAAAATAAATATATTTAAAGAAAAGAAAAAAGGAGATACTCTTAATCGTATAATAATGCAAACCTTTGTATTCTCATAAATACTCCAGTAATTTTATCAATTTAACCCTTTAACCCCTAAGACTTACTAGCATCTAATTTCTCCTTACAGTGTCACTCCTGACTCAAATATTAAGGTCATGAGAATTATGGAAATGATGAGGGTTTAATTAACCCTTATATTAATATTAATATTATATTAATATTATATAAATATTAAGGTCATGAGAATAATGGAAATGATGAGGGTTTAATTAACCCTTATGTTAATATCAATATTATATTAATATTATATAAATATTAAGGTCATGAGAATAAAGGAAATGATGAGGGTTTAATTAACCCTTCGTACTCAACATCAGTATGCATATTCTCGCTCCTTGGTAGGCACAAGCACGTCCTTTTGCGGTGAAAGAAGCGATGTAAATGAAATACACAAATCTAGACCGGATAAAAGCCCTGAAAAAACTTTAAACATTTTTTTTTGCAATATTTTGTAAGTTTGTCGCTTTCCCAGCCCGCTCTTTCGCTCGACTTTACTGACTGAGGGTCAGAGAGAATCAGAGAGAATCAGTCCATAAAATTTCCGTACCGTTTTTCCGATACAAGACTTTAAAGCCTGTCCGACCTCTTTTTCATTACCATAAACCGCAGCGCAGTCAATGTGTCTGTATCCAGCTTTTATCGCCATTTCTACGGCATAGGTGACCTTATCTGGTTTGCTTTTCCACGTCCCAAGACCAAGAGCGGGTAGCGAACCACCGTTGCTTAATTTGATGGTTTCCATGTGATTTTATGGCACAAACAAAAGCTCTCCCAGATGTCCTGCACATTAGTCAAGCAGCTTTGATGAGGACCAAAGAACAGAATAAGACCTCATTAATGTCCTGTAAATCTCTCTTAGGGCTGTTTCTGTTTGGTATTATTCCTTAGGGTAAGGATAAGAACCTCATTACTCGAGCTTCTGGTACAACGCTCGAGTCGCTTTCCTCCGAGGCGTTCCAAGTCTTGCACATGATTTATAACCTTTTCTTGTGTTACCTCAACATCCCATTAGTGGGTTATTATGCTAGTAAACAGATAGAAAGTGCAGATAATTGCTTAAGTATTATTGTGAAAGGTGTTATTGAAAGTGCTGTTTTTTATTGATGATATAAATTTCATCATTTTCCCAAGATGTAAGATTTAGGCTAATCAATTGAGACGTTTCGACTGCTAATTACTTCGTTAGGTGAGGAAGCTGAAAGGTTATGTGTCGCTATTTGTAACACCATAATTTGATGTTATTGGCGGGTTATGGTGCGCTGTCATCGGTGCATTTTGATCCTCATTATTATTCTGAGTTTTGGATATCATTCCCTTCTAGCTTTGCCTTTTTACCGATTGGCTATCATGCTTTTTGATAGTAAGGCATCCATGCTTCAGGAATTTCAATTCCATTATCTTTATTGATGTTAATAGGATTAATGCATAAATGGCTTGCTTGTTTAACCCTTCATGTGTAACAGGGAGAGTCATGATCAATATACCTAACTTTGTCCTACAGAGGAACATGCCTTGTTCCATTGACGTGTTCTGAAACATCCATATTCTGAATGTAAGCAAGCTCTAGCATGAAAGTGCAGTAGATAGCGGTAACTACCCTTGAAACAATGAGGACCATGTGTTCAATATTTTTCCTTTCTTTCGCCTTCGCAGGAATTCAACTGCAATGGAACAGTTTTTAAAAACCCAGAATATGGGGAGGTGATACAGCCACAAGGTGACCAGTGTCAGAGTATCAGTGATTTTCTGAAACAGCTGAAACTGGCCAAACCAGACCAGATACACATGCATGGTTTCTAAAACTTACTCCTTAGCATTGGGGTTTGCATGTATATAAGTTTACTCTTATTACCAAGTAAGATCTAGAAAACAACCACCAAAGTGAAGGCTGATTCAGATCTAACTAAGCACACTGTTTTGTGGTAAACTTTAGTACTAATTATGTTTACCTTAAAATCAGAACTCTTTTTTGAAGATTTATGTCTAGCTATGTTGAGTTGATGGTTTCAGTTCTTTAGTGGCTTCTATTCATGTGTTCACGACAGCCACGGACATAGTTTTAACGCTAGCCAGTAACTTGGAAAACATAAGCAATAAAAAAGAAACATTTCTTAGCATTGGTTTGTTTATTTTTTGTTAATGTGAACAATTGGTTGAGAATTATATCTCTTGTCAATGTAAACCTTCAACTCTCATACATTGTAAATGACCAAGACAAAATTTCTCCTAACAATATCAATACAATATCAAGCAGACAAGTGATGAGAATAAAGAAAAATTTCAATTAGGTATTATTAGTTGATCAAATACAAAATTCTCTGAACTAAAATAATAAGAATTGTATAACAGACAGTAAGGAGAATTACTACTGAGATATTGGGGGCCTGAAAGGATAAATGTATTATTTCCTACCCAGTTTTTAATAAATTCGTTTTATTTGAGTGTACACCATGTCACCATCTTTTCATCCAGCAGATAGAAACAACAGAAAATATAAACATACTGTAATTTAATTGTTAGTGAGGAAAACTTCTTCAGTCTACTTTTCTCCGTATAATTCCTCTGGTACTGACAAGGAGAATTTGTTTAACAATCAAAGGTTGTTAAGTTGGTGATCAGTTGCCATATTCTCATTATCTTAAAGAATGACTCGGTAGTACTACTGTGAGGATAAATTAAAAACTGGTCACTCCAGGGGTTCATTAAGGTTAAAAACACAAATATCTACATGAAAAACTATTAAATACCTATAAATTCCCTTGTCATGAAAACCTAGCAATCCCATCAGATTTCTGAAAGAATCGAATCGTCCAAACGCATCGATCTGAGGCTCGGCACCTTCACCTGCTTCCTCTAGCACGCTCCAGGCTTGTCACCGCTCACTCTAAAAGGACCCGGAGGCTGAGAGAAGATCCTAACGAATTACTGCAAGAGAATTAACATGAGAAGAAACAAATTAATTTACTTCCTTGCTTCTTCTCCAGTTGTCCTTGGAGCGAGTTCATTCGTTTTCCTCACTTGGCGCATAAGCTTACAGGTTGTCCATTAATCCATATTTGACGGTGGAGATATTTCCATGTTCATGTTGGGTAGTTTCTCACAGTTTCCACGTCAAGTGAGTTGTCAGTGAAAAGGCGCTCGGTGCATACAATAGAATAACGCTCCACAAATAAAAGATTGTCCTGCGCTTGGTCTAATAGAAATCCTACGTAAATCGGCTGACGACGAGCGGACAAAATTAATAGGTATTTGATAATACTTCAAAAACTCATTAATAATTCATAAGCCCATTAACCTATCAAATGGTAGATAATAGATCACGTGCAGTGACTTTATATCGATAAACCTCATCCATATTAGTATGCGGTTTTTTTTATCAGATATAAAGACACTGCACGTGACTTATGAATGTTAATTAATTATCAACACAGAAACTGACACAACAAATGGTGGGAACATATTTAATGTTCTTTCAACAAATTTCACACAGTAAATTTACTTTTGCACCAAATTAATAGTACAGTTGTGAAATACACATCTGGAAAAATTCTCTATTCCATTAGTACAGTAATCTGGTAAAGGCATATTAGACAATACATCATCTGAAACTTCGAATTCAAGATCAGTTGTGACATTTGATTTTCTTGCATACCAATTTAATCCCTAATGTTTTTCTCGTATGCTAATTTATAACGTTCACAAAAGCATAATTGTTATGAACTCTCTTGACACACGCTTTTCCAAGAATGTTTTTGAAGCCGTTCAAAAAACTCGCAGCACGTGTTTTATCGGGTCAAAAACCACTCGGCTACGCCTCGTGGTTTTAAACCCGAAAAAACACTCCTGCTCGTTTTTTAAACATTACTTAAAGGACCTTTTCCACTGACGCTTATGTTTGTCCGTTCAGCAGGCCTGGGAAAGAGAGTGACTACGGAACCGACAGTCCAACACAAATAGAAAATCACACTTTATTGGCTGCTTGATGTGACTGACGTATGACGTGTGTTGGAAAAAACTCAAAGGACGAAAAGAGATGGTTAAAATTATTTTCAAAGCAGGGCACTGAAGGCTATAGATTGTGGTAAGTACTTTCTATGAAAACAACTGATTCGCTTCCATTATTTTGCCTTGACATAGACTAAGGAAATCGCCGGTTTTATTTTCCCAGTTTGTCTCTGATTTGCGTGATTCGCGTGACAGTGTAACGAACACCCCAGTAAAACAGACGGCAAAGGTGTGTTCCTCTTTGATGGATAATGTAAAAAGTCCATCTACGAAAAAAGGCTTGAGTCCAAACTCCGTAGAAAAGATGTATCAAACTTGTTAAATGAACCATGACATTTAGCTAAAATAAAAACTCCGAAACTTCTTAAAAGTCAAAACAAAGAGTTAAAAAATTGCGCGAACGAAAGCTAAAAAACAATCAACTAAACTCCGTTAAAACAAGCAATAAAAGTTTGCGAAAAATGTCCACGTCAGTTTTCCAATGTCAACGTTAGAGTTCTTGGACCTGATTTGCGAATTGTGAAATCACGTGCACCGCGCGTGAATACAAAAAGAATACAAGGCGGGGAGAGGAAGATAAAAATTGCAATTTGCAACTAAAGAGATTTTCTACCAACAATCTGTGTATAACTTTTCCCTAATTTCTCTTTTTTTTTTCAAACTGAGAAGAAACAAGGTCAAGATGGACAGCATAGAAGAAGCTTTATTAGCTATCTTCATAGGTATATTGGTCGCCGAATTCCTTCGAAAAACTAGTCGAGTGTTGCAGGCCATCGAGGTGTTCAAGGAATGTTTGATTAAATTACACAGTCAGGTGCTGGCTATCGATGATTCATTGGCAAACACTATGTTCCGTGCCTTCTACATGAAAATAACCTTTGCTTACGTTTATATAAAGGATTACACAAAAACAGAAAAGACTGTAATGACACCGCTGAAAAAAGATGGCTACATTTATTCCTGGCAGCAATACTTCAGGTACAAAGTAAGTTCATGAAGGCCTGGAAATTTTACGAATCAGCAATCAAAACATCACGAAAACGATAGGAAACACAAAAGGCCAGGCACAATGTTACAAAAACCTCGGAACAACGTTGCAATCGCATAGTCAATATGACAAGGCCTGAGAATATCTGGAGAAAGCACTCCATTACCAGCAATCCGAGACATTTTACTCCCGCGGTCCGCGAGGTCAGTAGTTTCTTCAGGTTCTACTGTTCATGCGCTATGGCGTCAGATTTCATGTAAACATGGAGCGAAGTAGATTTCCGCGGAGGAATCGAGTTGATTATAAAGCACTAAATGTTCTTTCTACAGTGGATTTAGAAGTTCATTTGAAAGGAAGGAGAAAATTTAAAAGCGGATCTAAAGTCGACCAGGAATCCAAAAATTAAGAAGGTCAATGTAGTTTAACTCATTTCCTCTCTCGTCTTTTATTCCAACAAGCTCATGCCATTTCATCAAAATTGGATACGGGATGTATATTGCCAGAGCTATTCGAGATTCTTGAACGCATTGCTGTTTTATATAAGAAAGAGGAGATTCAGTGACCTTAAGTTGAAATTCTAGGGATTTCTTTTCGAAATCGAGCAAAACATCAGACATTTTTTGACGATTCAGACTGGAATGAGCTCACAGTGATACAAGTTTTGTTTTTTATAATTGGCGCGATTTGGCGCTTGTAGGAGTCTGCAGATTGTTAAAACAGCGGTAAAAAGCGTGGAAATGCTAGGCTGCTAAGCTGAAGTAAATATGGCGACTTTTTTCACGAAGAAAACGATGGAAAGTGGTCGTTCTTCGCGTCCTACAGGACATTCGCGAGCTCAGGTAAAGGTTACGTCTAATAGTGAAAAAGCCCTATTTTCAAGATTGATTTGCGGCCTCCTATTTTATCATGGAAGGCTTTATTTAACGTATTTGAAAGATCGTAAACTGAAGAAAATTTTGAGGGGTCGGCACCGATGAAAGCATGAAACACACGGACAGCTCAAAGCATGGAAGTGAAGGTAAGTGAAGGTATTTGGATGAAACTATAAAGGAAGTACAACCGAAGATCTTTGTTATTTTACCTCTATTCCGCGGCTCGACGAATAAACGAAACGGTGAAAAAACTTTCGCTTCGTAGTGCAGTTGCATATTATTTATCAACGAGAGGTCGGCACGTAGAATTTAATTTATTTAAACTGCCAAAAAATAAGATTTTATTTCAGATCCCATACATTTCTTTGTATCTTCGGGAAGCCATTTTGAAAGTAATCTTTGATTGACGTACGGTATTTGAGACGCAATATGACTCGCATTGCTGGTAATGGCTATCGATACAGGAATTGGCAACAGAGATGGAGAAGCAACAAGCTACGGAAACTTAAGAACTTTGTTCCACTCACTCAGTTAATATGACAAGGCCCGAGAATATCAGGAGAAAGCACTCGCTATCAGAATAGAAATTGGTGACAGGGATGGAGAAGCAACAAGCTACGGAAACCTAGGAACTTTGTTCCAATCACTCGGTCATCATGACAAGGCCCTAGAATATCAGGAGAAAGCACTCGCTATTAAAATAGAAATTGGCAACAGAGATGGAGAAGCAAAATGCTACGGAAACATAGGAACTTTGTTCTAATGCCTTGGCCAATATAGCGAAGCTGAAGAGTGTATGGAGAAAGCACTGCGTATCCAAAAATTGGTGATAAAAGAGGAGAGGCAAGTAATTATGGAAACCTACATGTTTGTTTCTCTCGCTCGGCAAGTATGCAAAGGCTGACGACTATCTAAAGAAGGCAATGGCAGTTAGAGAGGGTATCGGAGATAGAAGCGGAGAAGCAGCAGACTACAGACATCTTGGTAAAATTTCTTGTCAGCGTGGTGAATATGACAAGGCTCAAGAATATTACGAGAAAGGCCTCACAATTCACATGGAAATCGGCGAAAGAGAAGGAGTAGTAGTAATCTATGTCGATTTAGGATTGTGTTTTACATCGCTTGGTAAAAATGACATAGCCGAAGAGTACTTTAAGCAGGCTCTCCTATTAAGTAGGGATATTGGACAACACTTGCACGAGTTTTACTCTCTTTGTTATCTATCGGTGTTTAAGGTGTCACAATGTAATCTTGAAGAAGCTTCTCCGTATCTTTTTCAAGGCATCCAAAAGTTCGACACTTTGAGAGGTTTTCTTAAAGAAAATGATCAGTTTCAAATATCTCTTTTAGAAGAGCACGGCATCTTTCCCTACATGTTCTTCAGTTGGTTGCTTTCTTCCACTGGTAAGCCGCAAGACGCCCTTTATGTCGAAGAGCTGAAAAGGGCAAGAGGCCTGGCCGACCTGATGGCAGCTCGGTACTCTGTTCAAGAGCAGATCTCGAGCGATAGACAATCTTGGTGTGGCATTCAAGGGATCATCACAAAGGAAGCAGACTGTGCATGCCCGTACATTTCGGTTGGTCAAAATGGTATACGGTTTTGGATCATTAAAGCAACGGGAGCTATTCATTTTTCGGAAGAGGAAGTGAGCCTGGACAAAAACAAGGTGACCGGAATAGTCCCTGAGTTAGATGAGTATTTTAAACAAGCCTTCCGCACCCACGCCATTTTACCCGAACAGAATTGCGAAGATCGATCTTTAGATGACACCGAACTGATGTCACTTCACTACGACAACCGCTCAGTGCTGCGTGACTACGACACCGAAGATTTCAAAACAAGTCTTGACTTGTGTTACAAGATTATCATCGCTCCTGTGGCCAGTTTACTGAAGCAGCCCGAGATCATAATTGTCCCAGATTCCTGTGTGTACCAAGTGCCATTTGCTGCCTTGGCTGACGAAGGAGGCAAGTATTTATCAGAGACATGCAGGATTCGGCTAGTTCCCTCTCTCACGACTCTCAAGCTTGTTCAAGACAGTCCTCCAGATTATCACAGTGAGACCGGGGCACTGATAGTGGGTGACCCTGTGGTTGGTGATGCCGAAAGAGGGGAGATTGCCCTTTCTCCTGAGCACCCTACCCTACTCCCACCTTTCCCTCGAGAAGAAGATTATCTTTTGACGATGGAGGATATTTCAAAAACTCGATTGCAAGCTAAACTAGTGGTGCTTAGTTGTTGTCACAGTGCTCGTGGACAGATTAGAACCGAGGGAGTAATTGGACTTGCCCGAGCGTTCTTAGGATCCGGAGCTCGTTCAGTGTTGGCTGCACGATGGGCCCTGGTTAACACAGCCACAGAGCAGTTCATGACTTGTTTCTACAAACATTTGTTCCGCGGTGAAAGCGCCAGTGAATCTCTCCACGAGGCCAGGAATTGGATGAGAAATAACGGCTTTGACAAAGTTTCTCAATGGGCGCCATTTATGATCATGGGCGACAATGTGACATTTGATTTTGGAAATTGGCCGGTGCCTAGCGCACCTTAAGAGCCATGACTTTGATAAAACCTCTGTAGCAGAATGAACCAGATTTAGTAAAGCTCAGAAATATTTAAGTGGCGATCTCTGTAAGAGCGATCCCGGGGCATTTCGCATCGGAAAAAAGTTTTCCCTCAAACTTTGCTCAATAGACTATCTTTGGTAACAAGTAAATAAAACCACATTAGTTTCTGGAAATACGTTAAAATGCAAAAAGTCAAAGCAGCAAAAAGCCCTTTTTTGACCTCTTGCGACATCGAAAATTTCAAAAGTTGAATAGCCCGGTCCTCGTATCACACCGCATACAGCAAAAAATATTTTGTATTATTAAAATACGTGATATATAAGGTGTATAAAATACATTTCAATTTCGATATTCGTCTATTCAGAGGCTCGTCATAGTTTATTTAAAAACACTCGTTGGTCAGCTTTCTGAAATTGGTTAAAAGTAGTCTTTCTTTCTTGGTTGATATTGCTCAAGTCCAGATCAGACCGTTAAAAAATCCGCTTGATTTCTGCTAATAAGATGTTTGGCTGTAGAAAAATATAAAAATATCTTGCACTTATTGATTTTCTTCGCCGAGGTGACTTCGAACTTTTAGCGATATTGCTAGCGTGACAGCCGATTATGCAAATTAGTTCATTGAGCAAACTCCGACCGTTTTATATGAGTAGCTCAATAAATCTTAGATTTTAACCATCTCAAGTAGAAAATATAGTAGACAGAGCTTTAAGACCACACCGATTAATACTTTAAGCATTTTAAAAGGCCAAAATTTTGACAAAAGTTATTATCTCGTGACGAAAGACGTCAACAACAACGTATCGAATATCATAATTTGATTAACGCTCGCAAACTCTTTTTTAAAAATTTGGCTTCTGTTATTTCATATTTGAGTTCTGACAGTTTACGCTATTCAAACCTGTATGAACATTTAAAAACCAAACTACAGGATTCTATTTAGTGTAACCGGCGATAACAGCACACACTGAAGTACACCGTGACCAGTGACTCTGTCACGTAATTCCATCGTGTAACTGTCCTGAATACTTCTCACATCTAAATAAAGCAGCGATTGCTCGGATTTCTAACTGAAAGGGAAAAAATGATATTTGATCGTCAGACCTGTCTGCATAACAGTCTCTGTTCATAAGTTTAAAGAGTTCTTGTGAAAAAGGATATCGCATTCGCATAACGGGTGGACGTCATAACTAGATTGCATAACAACTGCACTCCGAAATCATTTCCTCCATTTTTGCAAGAGGTGCTGCATTTGCATCTTGCATTTAGAATGCGAGCTCAAAATGTTTGCACATGTCTCTTAGCATCTTGACTTTGAGACTAGGCAACCTTGCTTCTCTTGCGAACGAGCTCACATCATAGATATCAAACATGATTGGATGTTTCAATCCTATCTCACCATTACTGTGTTCCTCGCCTCTCTCAAACACCCTTCGTCTACATCAGACGCGGATGCTTCTATCAAGAGGTCGTTTGCGTCGGTGGCATCATCCGATTCTTGTTGTATTTTAGATCGCTGTTTAAGGTACAATCTCGAGAAGAAACCTTGAATCTGTATATTGGATAACCACTCTGTTCTATCGAACATTCTCTCTCCATCTATTGAACAAGCAGTTCGCATATCCTTTGCTACTTTCTCTGGGTTTGGTTTCAGCCAGTATCCCATCCGATATTAAATTTCTGTGTCAAGTACTGCCTGACGTTTTGCGAAAGCCATTCACTTGCACCTCTCTTATGAAGAGCCCAGGCCATGGGAAGCTTTGATGTACTTGTCAAGGGTTCTGTGGCCACTGCAGCCAGTTCAGTCGAACTTTCACCATCTAATGACAATGACTGAAAGTGATGAACCCACTACCTCTTCACTTTGTCTTAAAGACTTTAAGTCATGCTCGCAGGCACAGGACGTACATGATGAACTAGCTAGTTCATATGGAAGTCAAGGTCGGCCTGGGTCTTAAAATCTTCATCGCAACCAGGTTCAGGGCATTGATAGGAACTACCGTCGTTGAATTTTACCGAATAAACTTTCCAGGCCCAACATTAAACGCTCTCCAAACGCGTAGGCCCTCTTGTGTAACTTTCTGAAAGTGGCAATCTTGATATCCAAGCTCTCGTAGAGATGATAGCAACCTGCTTCATCCGATCTTAGAAAGGCCTTTATTATTCCTGAATTTTGCAACTTTATGGTGACAAAGAGATTTTCTAGGACTGACAGCACCGAAAACCAGTCTTGTTTACAGCTGTTAAGAAGGTGTACGTATCAGGTTACTTCCAGGCTTTCCTCCTGTCTTACAACAACGTTACTCACATGCCAATTGATTTCCCTCTTGGGAAACCATACTGCTTGCTTTTCCCGGAACTTCATCGCTATGAACTTCATTGTCCAGTCAACTATTATAAATGCTTCATCTCCCTTCAAAGTATCGACAATTTGCCGCTCGTACTGATCCTGGTTTCTGCTCTCAAGTTATGCCCTCTCCATTCAAAGATCTTAGCGGCAGCATTTTTTGCTTCATACAGATAGTCTTCCGCTTGAAACCTACCCAATTGCATTGTGTACTCAGAAATAGCGTCTTTTACTTCTTCAAGAACACTCTTAAGCTTCTCACAATCCTCACACTTCACGTCGTGACTGTGACTGCATACTTTCTGAACGTCAGTGTCACCAGCATGGCTCAGTGCAAAGACCCTACAGTGATCGGCACATTTGCTACCGTCCTCTTCGCAGCGATTACGGTATGTAGTCTTCAAATAAAACTTGCTCTCCTGAAGCCTCTTCCGAACTTCTTTACACTGGTCCTTTTCTGCTCCCACGCTTTCCAATTCGTCTATAATTTAGAGAAAATCCTTGAAACCATCCGCTCCCTCAGCTGCAGTATTGTCTAAACCTCTATAGAACGCTATACATCTTAGAAATGGCCTTTGACATTTGCAAATTGAATTTAACTGAGTCTTCTACATCGAACAGGCCAGCCCTTGCAAAGATAAGTTCTCCTTCTGTGAAACTCCCTTTTGACAAATGGATTAAGCAGAGATGACTCTTTATTGAGTCAGTACTCTGAGGCAAGTTAAACAAAGTTTCTGAGGAACGCGACTGAAAACAGGACTTCTTGTGGCGAATACCGCTTCAAGAATTTAGTGTTATTAATCCCAAGCAAACCAGTACCGGAAGAGACATATGAATTACAGCTAATAAAATTACGCGCTTTACAATATAGATATAGCTAATTGTTGGAAAAATGAGGTGGCACGTAACGTAATAATTTATTCCCTCAAAAATCGCGGGGTCCTTTTCCCCAAGAACTCCCTAGAGTTCTAAATAGAAACTTTCATAAAGACAGGTGTGCCGACAAAATTTCTCTTATTCCTGCCTACCAGAATTCTGATCCAAAAGGCGATGTTATCGCTGCTTTATTACGAAGGGAGAAACAATTCAGGATAATTAGACAATTGAATTATGTGACCGTGGTCACGGTGCATTTCAGTGTGTGCTGTTATCGCCGGTTACACTAAATAGAATCCTGTAGTTTGGCTTTTAAATGTTCATACAGGTTTGAATAGCGTAAGCTGTCAGAACTCAAATATGAAATAACAGAAGCCAAATTTTTAAAAAAGAGTTTGCGAGCGTTAATCAAATTATAATATTCGATACGTTGTTGTTGACGTCTTTCGTCACGAGCTAATAACTTTTGTCAAAATTTTGGCCTTTTAAAATGTTTAAGGTATTAATCGGTGTGGTCTTAAAGCTCTGTCTACTATATTTTCTATTATATTTTTTACTTAAAATGGTTAAAATCTAAGATTTATTGAGCTACTTATATAAAACGGTCGGAGTTTGCTCAATGAACTAATTTGCATAATCGGCTGTCACGCTAGCAATATCGCTAAAAGTTCGAAGTCACCTCGGCGAAGAAAATCAATAAGTGCAAGATGTTTTTATATTTTTCTGCAGCCAAATATCTTATTAGCAGAAATCAAGCGGATTTTTTAACGGTCTGGTCTGGACTTGAGCAATATCAACCAAGAAAGAAAGAGTACTTTTAACCAATTTCAGAAAGCTGACCAACGAGTGTTTTTAAATAAACTATGACGAGCCTCTGAATAAACGAATATCAAAATTGAAATGTATTTTATACACCTTATATATCACACACTTTAATAATACAAAATATTTTTTGCTGCATGCGGTGTGATACGAGGACCGGGCTATTCTAACTTATGAAATTTTCGATGTCGCAAGAGGTCAAAAAAGGGCTTTTTGCAGCTTTGACTTTTGAGAGCTCTAAAAATTTTATTTTAACGTATTTCCAGAAACTAATGTGGTTTTATTTACTTGTTACCAAAGAGAGTTTATTGGGCAAAGTTTGAGGGAAAACTTTTTTTCCGATGCGAAATGCTCTGGACCGCTCTTACAGAGATCACCTCTTAACTAATAAGAGTGACTAGCATCTAATTTCTCCTTACAATATCACCCCCGAATCACACATTAAGGTCATGAGAATAAAGGAAATGATCACCCACAAAAGAAGCTTTTGATCGGTGAACAAATTCTCCTGGTCAGCACCTTAGGAAATGTAAAGAGAAAGTATGAGGAATGCGCACATTGATGTTAGCTTGTAAAGGGTTAACAGCTGTAAATAAATTACCTCATTTCTGCTTGGCTTAGTTGGTTCGTAGTTACAGGAAGCACTATACGAGTGATTATCAAAATCGGACGACCGCGAAGCGGGAGTCAGATTTGTTAATCAAGAGTATTATTTCAAACGGAATCGGACGACTCGGATTCCTGTTACCAGGTAATAAAAATACGACAAAATTTGAGAAAGAAACTAGACATCGCTTGTATTTAACTGTCGATCACTATTTCTCTGGTCTGTCGAAGCTCTTAGAAAACCAGTCACAAAATCAAATGTGGCAAAATCAATCAAATGTGAAAATTTGCTTTGACTAATGATTGGAGAACCCAGCAGATCAAAGAAACATTAAATGCTAAATGACAGTGGCATTGACAAGGTCATTAGATCGAAAATACAAAGATCTCTCTCTATCAACCAGCTGAAGCAAATTATTTTGGTTTACCCGCAATAGCGTTGTACTTCAATAAGACACGATACTTTGTCTCTTGCGTTAATTACAAATGTTATAGTGGTCACCTTAGCACTTGCATCTCAGCCCACATCTCAAGTTCTATATTGCATCTATGCTGCTTACCACAGCACCAAGGTTAACGATGATCTTTAAACATACGTGCTTTAGTCAGAGTTTCACTCAGATTGACTATTTTTTTTTTCAAAAATGCACTAATCGTACATTATTTTGTTTTCCTTTCATGGTAGGGTGTTGAAGTGGTGTTAACATAACTTACCTGAGGCATGGAACAAATTTTGTTCCACCTGTGCCAAACTAAAAGTAATCCAGGGTGCTTTGTTTTCAGATCAATGCTCTTAAACGCAACATCGTGACTTGGAGCTCGCCGAAAAGCAACTTCTTCCTGTAAGGCTGAGTTCAAGCACATTCAAGTTATTAACCCTTGACATCCTAATGTTTGTGTGCATATTCTCCTTAGTGTCCTCTTTACATTTGCTAAGGTGCTGTAAAGAGATTTTGTTTAACAATCAGGAGCTTTTCTATTTGGTGATCATTTTTCCTATTCTTTTGGCCTTATTATGTGATTCAGGGGTGAAATTGTATAGAGAAATTAGATGCTACAAATTCTTAGCGAGTCAAAGGGTTACGGATCGTTCGTAAATTACTCATTCGTACATTTTCTATTTGTCTCTTGCACATCAAATCACCATGTATTAGAAATTATAATTTATCATGTTCCACTCGTCCTAGTTCTGCGTATTTTAGCATCTTAAAGTGTTTTTACCCATTTTTTGTTCTCTATATTTTTGTCTTCTGTCACTTTCGAAATATTTCTTTTTCCGTGCCTTTTTCACGTAGAAACAAGAGGAACTGAAGAAGCTGATGCGACTTTCACAGGAGGAGAAGATGAAATCATTGGCTGATTTACACGCCAAGTAAGAGAGGAACCATCCTCTGATTCCTAAGGATTCCAAACTTAAAAATGGTAGAAAAACCCCAAAGTTAATGATATAGAATGGTATGTTTAAAAACGTATTTTACCAAGGGCACATTATAGGATTTTGTTCCAAATCTCAAACCTCAGGACTGCGACTGTCTTCCACTTGATACCTGTGATTAAAGGATGAAACAGGATGGCTATGGTTATTAGATGGTTCTGCCTCGTCTAGCAATTTTGTTGCAAGACGGTTACGCTATGATCGTAGTGTGTGCCTGTGTTTGTGATTATTGCTGAATTATTCATTGTTTTCAGGCAAATGAATGAATTAAGAAAGAGCCAGGACAATCAGAACAGAGAAGAACTTAAAGTGTTGGCGCGACAACATTCTAACAAAGATGAACTGCAAAGGTTTGCCATGTTTGTCTTGTTAATGTATCCTTGATAACAACCCTATGGCAACAGAAACGACAAAGGAGTATTCACGCTGTCATGTCTTACCTCAGGTTTTTTTATGCTTGACATGACTTGTACCGTTTATTTCATTCAGTCCATGGGTCTATTTCAATTTTTTATGAACTTCGAATAAAATTCTCAATTCATCTCAGTTTGACTGATGCTTTGACTACCAGTCTGTTCGCTGTGTTCTTCACATTTGCGTCTTTTGGATTTCATTAACCCATTGACTTTTTTATTTCTCCTCTCTAGCTGCTACACATTTCCTCTTAAATCAGTTATAGGAATTTGGTGTTAGATCAAAATGACTTCTACCAGATAAGTTTGAGTATTCTTGTTTCCTGTTTGCCGGATAATGAGTGGGTATTATAGGAAGAAGTTGCGTGTTTTGATATCACTTACGGGATTTTAAAGGTTAATCAGTTGCGGAGGCAAAACAGTTGCTGCATCGCATTCGATTTTTTTGTAATTAACAAAAAAAGTTATCAGTGAATAGATATAACTTTATTTTGATAGTGGCTGCCATCGTACCTATCTGATGAATGAACTACAATACTCATTTCATTATCACACAAATTTTGTTTTGAATACCCACTGACGAAATACAATTTACTTTCACTGAACACGCTCAGTCTGCTAACTAACATATCTTTTGTTCAGTTCGAGCGAGGACAGAGCGATAGCCGCGAAAATGTCAGTCCGTTCTCTAAAAAATTTCAGAATACTACGTCTACTGTGATGTCGTTCATCGTGTCGAAGATCTTTATGAACGTTGTATTCAATGAATTATTATAGTAAAAGGATCCTGGTGTGTCTGTGGAGTTCACCAAGGCTTTTGCGGTCTCTTCGTCCGTGTTTCCGGCTTTCTTTGGCAAGGTTTTCCCAGCAACCTTGACGGAGGTCGGACAAATCGTTCCCGGCATTCCAAGGTAGTAGTACGTCTCGCGTGGTTTGAATTTATCGTGCAGACGCTTGATACGAATCCGCTGACCTCCTGCAATTCCTGGTTTTCGAAAAAGAAAGAGTTAAATAATGATTGAAAAAGAAAAAGATAAAAAGTTCTGTCGACGCTTCCTTTCACCGTTTAAAACCTTGTTCATTTGGTTGTTCCAGTGTAACACAGCTGTCCGAAAGTTGTGCATGCACGAGAGGATCAATTTTAGACGGCCGCTCGCCACTTTCCCGCGTAAAATTAAAAAAAAACACAAGAAACAACACTGTCTCACAAGATAGGCGAAAGAAGATTGAAACTTTCAGAGGAATTTTGTTAAAAGAAAGTAGAGGAAGGGAGAACTCGAAAGTTTTCGAACATAAAGCTTATTCAAGTACGGGTATCCTGTTGATTTGCTATTCTGTGTTGAGCTTTGGCAATACAAAGTTATACTCTTTATAACTATATACTGGCTTGTTGAGTTGTTCATAACTCGTGCGAGACAACTTGATTCTGACTGCCTGAATGCATGCCTCCGACATTACAACGTTGGCACAGTATGCATTCGCTTGACCACTGAATTCCTTGGTGCAGGCAACATAATACTCTAAGAGAGTTGATGTTTAGGCAATACGAGTCAATCATATGACGTTTTACATGCGGCCTTACCTTGATGACTGATTTCAGTCAGTCTATACTCGCCAGCGGTCTCTGCCTTGTTACTCACACCGTCATCGTCTAGATACAACTTGTAGCTGCTGTCTCGGCCAGGATAGATACTAAACGTGATGGGATTCACCTTGCCGTGACGATACAGCTCACCAATGTACTGCTCAACCTCACGCTTGGGTATAATGGCGCCTTCTCGGATGTAAATGGCACAGTTATCTCTAGCAGGGTCGTCCCAAGGGGCGTAGAAATCGAACTCCACCCCACCATTGACGGGATCCTCCAGTGGATACTTGTCATCTGTAAAACGGTACCACTGACCCCCAGCGGGGAGGTAGACAGCACGGCTCGTTTGACCTTTTGATACAATAACAATTAAGGCTTTTCCTCTCAGTGGTGTACAGTTGCTATGTACTTAGATGCATTGTATTAGAAAAGTACTCGGAGGGTACTCTAAAAGTGCAGAGCATTTTGGGAAAGTACTGGCCATTTTTATTAAGGGAATTTCGCTATTTTTGCAACAAGGTTATGAACAGGGTTTCTGTGTGAGGCCTGAGTACCAGATAAGGTCTACAGCGTGGAACATAAACATGGCCTTTTAAAAAGTAAACAAACCTGGATTGACAATGGGTGCCACCATCATATCTTTACCCAAGAAGAACTGATCATCCAATCGGTTGGCCGTGTAACCGTTATATCCCCACCCATGCGGGTCATCTGCGCGTGCATCGTTATAGAATTCTCCCGGTTTGTACTCATCCATGAACAGGGGCCGGCAGATGGGTTTACCTGTCTTCGTGTTCTCATACATGGCATCGTAGATGTACTGAATAAGTTTGTACCTCAACTCAATGTACTTTCGGCAGATTGTGGGGACTGGTTCTTCATAGCAGTACGGCTCTTGGTATGGCTTGTAATAGTTATCATAGTGGTTTCGAAACCAAGGAAGAAACGCTCCCATTATGGTCCAGCGCGTCAGCATCTCGGAATCCACAATCTGGCCTTGCCATGCTGCACAGAAGCCCCCAATGTCACAGCCGGAGACCGGCTGCGCAGATAGGCCGATGCCAAGCACCAATGGAATGTTCATCTGTATGAATTCCCAGTTTGATGTACTATCCCCAGTCCACAGACCAGCATAGCGATGGACGCCGACAAAGCCACCACGAGCGATGATGAAGTGGCGTTTGGTTGGTCGGAGACGCTGCAGTCCTTGGTAAGTGGCTTTGCAGAGATTGTAGTTGTACAGACAGCGGATTTTGGCGAATGGTTTCTTGTCATGATGGGTGCTTACTTTGGAGTACCTAGGAGAGGAAAAAACCGTTATCAAGTCTTAACATACAATATCATTGGACCTATGCAAACAAACAAAGAAACAAGTACTCCAAGTAAACAGAAATAACTCGTAAATCCCTGCTTTTAGCTGCCTTCTATCAAAGCCCAGCGAAGAATTTTAGTTTAAGGCAAACGATTCAAGTTCAGCGCATGGCGGTTTGGCCCCACTGCTGTCACAACACCGACCTTGACAAAAAAAATCCTTGAATGTAGCGGACTGATTTCTTTTGCCAAGATCTTTCCTTTCCTTCCGGCTGTAAGTGACCTGGTTACTAGACTAATAACAAACCTGGTTTCCTCGTTGTCACTGATCATTATATCCATAGGAAATGACAGCAGGGAACAGTCAGGCTGATGAACACTCGCTTTCATTGCTGGAGTGGTCATGTCTTGCCACACGAAGTCCAATCCCCAGTCTAACAGATCACGGTACTGCTCGCCCCACCATTTCTGTGCATCCAGCCGTCCCAGATCAGGGTAGTGTCCCCAGGTCAGATGACCGCGCCCATAGTTCACGTTACCGATGTATTCATCATGGGTGCCACTGCCATCTTCCCTTGTGTTCATCACAAAGATGCCGCCGGCTTTTCCAGTGTCCAGGGCTTTGTACGGACTGTACTCGCCATTTTCATCTGTGTTGCAGCTCACGATGGGTGTGATGTTTGTGCTGCATTTGTACCCCCAATCGTGCAAGGCATCAAACATCTCTTTAGGATCAGGAAACTTCTTTTTGCTGTGCGTGAAAGTGCGGTAGTTGTCCTGCAAATCCACATCCACATGGAGCCCGTCAATTGGAATCTTCCACTGACGGTACTTCAGCGCCACTTCCAGTAGCTTCCACTTGGTGTTGTAGTTGGGGCCATACCCTCCTTGGTGGTAGCCAAATACGTACTTTGGCTTCGGCTGAGTGCGCCCGGTCAGCTGGGTGAACTCGTTCAGTACTTCAGCCACGTGCTTACCAGCAAAGAAGTAGTAATCAAGCTCCCCGTGCAATGCTCCGAAGTAATACTGATCTCCCTGGCGAAAATTCACGAATGTCTGCGAAGTATTATCGATCAGGATTCCGTTGGCGTACGAAGGACCGGCGAATGCTCCGATGGGTTCTGGATTGTGCTCAATGAAGAACGGTGAAGACTGATATAATGGAGAATTAGGATTTAATGGCCCCTGTACCTCACCATCGGGTGTTAGATCTGGTGCAGTGTAGCCGAAGTTGTCATAGTTGAAAAATGTCATGGCAGCTCCGATCTTCTCGTTTTCCCCTGCGTATTGGCCATAGAAATGCTGTTTGGGAACACGTCTCTTGTCAAGCGTTGCACCTGCCTTCTCTCCAAATCCCAAATATTGAGCATTGGTCGGCGCTATCTTGAATTGAGCGGTAGCCTCACCACCGTCATCACGCTTCACATAGACCAGGTTGTAGTCACTCGGATCGCCGTGAATCAACTGGCCACCGCGGTACACGGACAGGGCGTATTTCTTCAAATTGACATGGATCTCGATCTTGTCAGTGCCAATCTTTAGAAATCCACCTTGTTCCTTGACTTTGATGTCGGAGGCCTCGATCCTTTCCACCTCAGTGGCTGGAGAGCGAGTCTTCACATACGGAGCTTTGGGGTCAGGGTTGAACCGCACCCGAAACATGGCGTGGGAAAGGAAATAAATGTAAACTTTAAGATCGCCTTCAAGGAAGAGGGTGAATTTATCTACCACTCCTTCTTCTTCTTGAATCCACTTCGTTACTCTGCCCAAATGAATCCAGTTCATCCGAGACTCTGGAGTAAACTCGTCCGGAGGAACGTAACGGTAATTTGCCATCTTCGAAGCAGAAATAAGTTGTGGTTGATCTGCAAAAAAAGGGAGTCAAGTACTTTGTTTTGAGCAAGAATTATCCTTAGTTTTGTTAAAATGATCATTATGATCATTTTCAATTTTCGGGAATTCGAAAAGCTGACATCTGAAGAGCTCAGCGATGTAGTCACCAAGGAAGTTTCATTAACCTTTTAATTCCACGTAGTGATTAACATGTAACTTCTCCCTATAATATCCATACATTATCCAGCAAACAAGTAATGAGAATATTCAAACTTATCAGGTTTAAGTTGTTATCTTGTTTAACACCAAATTCTCGTAACTAATTTATAGGAAAATGTGAAGCAGCGAGAGGGGAGAATTAACAATCAGATCGTGGGAGTTAAAGATAAACGAGAAATAAAAAAACGCTCAGATTCGACAGATTTGTGATTCGGGGCAGAATCTGTCTTTGCTTTGTGAGGTTGATTAATGACCACTATTGCATAACTTTCTTAGACAATATAAGAAGGACTTGATCGAGTGTCCTGTGGTTTACCTTCAGATATCCTGTGGTTGTTCAATTATCTAGCTACTTCAGAACAAGCAAAGGATTTGGTCGGTGTTCGTGCTCAGATCGACAAATAACTACCTTTCCTTCATTGATTGTTTCAACAAAGCACAAACATAGAATTTCGACCTCCTTTTAAAGAGAGAGTCACGCTCCGATTCAATCAATTTGCTATCAATGATAACAAATGCAATTTTTTTTTCAGTCAGTTATTAGGTACTGATTGTTAATAACGAATGTCTGTAGACTGTTTCAAAAAAGAACACTAATGCATCCTGTTTTCACTGCATATTTCAACCGAATTTACGTTCTCCACAAAAAGAAACGATTGTTCGTGTTCGGTCATTAATTATTCCGAGCCTGAAGTTGCATGTTCTTCACTAACACTGCATGCAAATGTGCAGCTACGAATACAGAGCTAATGTGTGGCAGAGCAGCTTCAATTTCATGAGCGGTTTCTGTTCTGGAGTCTTTCCAGGGGATGTAGTTTTTGGCCGAAAATGTACCAACTAATTCCTTTAGACGATAGACGGATGACTTACCTCTATTAAACCTGATCCCCAGAGTAGATGCACTTGAATAAGTGGAAAGCCGAGAGGGAGTGTCATTGTTAAACAACTATTTATACGAAACTGACCAATCGTACTAACGGGAACGAGTAACAAATTCCGCTTAAGCTATTTCCTATCACGCGATTGGTTCATTTTGTATGGGTGACCAAAGCAACGTAAGTAGCATTTGAAGAACTGTTCATCCTTTGTTCACAACAAACAGCGGTCTGATAGATCATGAGGGATGCACGAATTTCACACGTCGAATTTTAATGCTTTTTCGTGCTTCGGTTCTGAAAAATGTGAAATGTTGGATGTCAATTATCAGACATAGTTGTGTTTGTTTTTTTTCTTTTCGTTAAGCTAGTGATCCCAGAACAATTGGCACTGACGTAAACGTGTGGTAGACTCTTGAAAAACGAATTAATTGCTTTATAGCTCCGTGAGCAGCCTTATAGTCCTGCGAAAACGGAATTTTTTTGTTGGAATTTTTAGCAACGTAATAAATCATCTCTAAAACGAGCCCGTTGGGACATAAATAGATAGTTCAGCTTTGTTAAATTTCTTTTCATTTTGTGTATCATTCAGTTCAATATATCCTTTTCAAAATACAATACATGCAGTGGACCTAAACAGTTCGAAGTCTCGTGAATTACGTCAAAAGTTTGATGCGGTTATTACGCTTTAGCATTTGATCGTAATAATGTGGTCGTGCACAACTGATGGAAGCAGTTGGACGGTTTAATTCGCTTCTTCACTGGCGCTCCTCCAACAAGTTTGTGTCGTGACTGTCTAACTTATCTAGCTCAAAGACTTAAAAATATGGAAACTGCCTCATTTATGTCGTATTTTCCTTTATTTGCTCCTATCAGGCCAAGGTAGATGGTTAGAAATTTAACAAAAATTAGGATGCAAGGTCACGAACGAGGCTTCTTTTGAAGTCTCGCTTGAGAAGTAAACTTGAACGAATGATATTGTTACGAGCCTTTTTTTTTTCTCAAAATAGTCGAGACTACTGCTGGATATTTTAGGCTGCCCATGCAAATTTGCATAACACTCACACCTAATTATTTTTTCCACTTCACTTCGCCAGCCGCTTTCTTTTAAGAAAGGACGCAATTACCAAAAGCCTTCTGACGTTATTACGAAAAATTACATACAAGTAGAAAACGAATTTGCAAATTTTCAAAGTTTCTCTAGTCCAAGTGACTGACTGAGGTAAAAGATTACGAATTCTTTGCTTAAATATTGGTTACCCAGGCAAATTTGCATGACATTTACCTCTAATCATTTCTTTTACTTCACAAGGGCACTTGATTGTATAGCATCACGCCAGTGGCTTAACTTTCTTTCAAGAAAGGACTCCATTACCAAAAGCCTTTTAAATTACGAAAAATGGTGTACAAGTCAAAAACGGATTTGAAATTTTCCAAGTTCCTCAAGTCTAAGTGGCTTACTGATGTGAAAGATTACGAACTGAAGAAAAGAACCATTGTGGTCAACATTTCCAACACAGATGCAACTGTCTCGGGGCCGGAACCTCGCAAAGTTTTGCAGCCGAGAAAATCCACAATTTTGGAAGGTAACACCACAAGTTTTCTTGGATTTATTCGAGGTAGCATACATGAGAAGCACTAGCTATTTTTCGCCTTTTCCAAAAGAATTTCATCTTTGCATAATACTCTTTGAAAACGTCGCATCTGAATACAGGGAACCGCCCCTTGTTTCCATTTGTCATGATGTCAGCCTTGCAATTTCATCGCTGTTTCGGTCCTTTTCATAATACGTTGGTTAAAAGGTTTCCTTTGAAGTATTGCCAAAAAAATGGGCTCTATAGAATAAAACTTTCAGGAAAATGTCTGAACTTATAAATTGATTTCAGGCGTACTGAAGATCGCAAACGCGTTCACTTGCGTCAGCGAGTTCTTCAGTTGTGCAACAAAATCAACGTGCATGCCATCAGCTAGGGCCGTAGATTATACATTTACATTACACTTGTGCCTATACCAAATGCTACACATCTCAGTTTAAATTGGAAAGTCGTAAAGAATGGGTTAAAACTACTCAACTGTGACAAGAGCCTTGGTGAGAGTTATAAATAAGAATTATTAGTTATGAGAATTAATCTGGCGATCTCCGGTACAAATGCGAAAACGAAGGTTCAACGTTAATCCACAATTTTGGCAGGTAACACAACAAGTTTCTTGGATTTATTCGAAATAACATGCATAAGAAGCATTAGCTATTTTTCGCCTTTTCCAAAAGAATTTTCATTGTTTCATTGTACCCTTTGAAAACGTTACCTCTGAATACAGGGAACCGCCCCTTGTTTCTATTTGTCGTGATGTCAGCCTCGCAATTTCATCGCTGTTTTGGTCCTTTTCATGATACTTTGGTTAAAAGGTTTCTTTTGAATTATTGCCGAAAAAAATGGGCTCTATAGAATAAAGCGTTTCAGGAAAATGTCTGAGCTTATAAATTTATTTCGGGCGGACTGAAGATCGCAAAACGCGTTCGTATTGCGTCTGCGAGTTCATTCAGTTGTGCAAGAAAATGAACGTACATGCTACCAGTTATCGCCATAGATTATACGTTTACATTATGTTACAAATGCTACACATCTCAGTTTGAATTGAAAATTCGTGCAGAAAGAGCTAAAACTGCTCAACTGTGACAAGAGCCTTAAAGAAAGGTGTCAGAACGCAAGAACGACACGACATCTATAAATACATTCTAGCGATAATTAAAATTATCAGGTTATCCTTAGCATGAAGGTGGAAACGAACGTTCACCTTAAAAAAAGTCGTTGTATCTCTTAAACTTTTATTTTTCTTGCATTCCGTGTAAACAATTTTTTATGAACAGATTTATCCCTAAGCTACCAGATTAGCCTTGTTTAAGTGTTGTTCCAGTCGATCAATCAAGCTCAAATACCTATTTGAAGGACTTTTTGGTCTTGCATTATGTAAATACATACATACATACTACATACATACAAAGATAAAAACATTCATCCTTTATTTGGTAAAGGTGGTTGGTAGAAGATAGCAGCGAATGCTGATGTGAATCTGCTCTAATTACTATATAAAACTAAGTGAGTAAATAGGAAAAAATACTGAAAAAATTATATATATATATATATTTCTTTTTTTTTTTTTTACATAAGTTAAAGAATGAAAGAGGAAGCATCGATTCTCTGTGACTCTGAGATTCGCGCCTAAGCGCTCGTCAGACAGAACTTTCTGTCTGACGAGCGCTTAGGCGCGAAACTCAGAGTCACAGAGAATCGATGCGTCCTCTTTGATTCTTTCACTTAAATATCCTCAGCTCTGTTACCACAGCATTGAGCACTTTATGCCAAGGTAGACTCTACCCCCATATTTATATATATATATATATATATATATATATTTCAGAGAAATGAAAAGTGCAAGCCAGTAATTTGTTATAAAAATGAGATAAAGAGCTCCATTTTGCCTTGTGCAGTACTCAGGTTGTCCATCAGTCTCTCAGCACAGATGTGATAGTCCTCAAGTTCAGAGGGCAAGTGTAATGATTGCCAAAGAGAAATGTACTAGATACTACTAAGTAAAATAGCTTTGAAGTAGATAAATCCCAGAGTTGATCAGTCGCAGGTATTTCACACGTCAATCTTTTGCGTAGGTGTGAAAGTTATTAGTGCCGAGTCCCTCGTGCTCATCGAGGTCCCAGACGATATCAACATCGGTGGCTGTGTTCTGGAAGACGGCTGGTGTCAGCTGACAGCGCAGGACCCAACTTACCCGAAGGAAGTTCCGTTGTACAAGTCCCCACAGTTTGATGTTGGGTCCGTTGGATTTGATCCATACTCGGCAACCGGGACCATAAAGACAGACTCAACTGGTAGCACTGTGAAGAAGTTTAACATTAAAGTGAATGTGTGGTTCTGCCCGGCTAAAACCAACTGCGGGATTCACAACGTACACACTGACCCAGAAATGCTAGAGGTATTTACAAATAGTGGATTTCTTTCCCTCTCCACTCCCCCCTCCTCCCCCCCCCCCACCCCATTCTTATTACTGGGCGTGGCTGATTTTGAATACTCCCTTATTGAATGCAACTTAATCTTATTAAAAATGACAAGAATCACATACTGAAGTCTATTTAAGGCATTTCAAGTAAGTGTTCCAATAGCAGGCATAGCAGATGTGGATAGTTCAGAGAATATAAAAAATTAATTAGTTTCTTCAAAGGTAAACACTTACTTACTAGAAGAAACTCTCAGTGTACAGAGGTAAACAAGACAAGTCAACGATTGTATTTGCGTTTTTAGGTCCACACCCAGATATATGGCACAGGTAGAATGCAGAAATTCCGCTCCAATGACTTCAAAAGCATTTATGAAGATGTGCTTATGGCACCTGGATTTACCCATAATCCTTTTGCTGGCGTCAAGGACAACGGCGATATCTTCTACGGTTGGCACCAGTACTACTCTGATACTGATTGTATCTGGATGGCCATCGAATACCATCCGGCATAATTCGCTTCATACTCGGCAATCTTCGGCAAATATCGGGCCGGTTGATGACAATGTTTAAATACATCGTTGATGTTTGAATGCGATTAAAAATTCTTGAAAATCGGGTGAAAAATTACTCGCTTTAAAATGTTTGATATGTAAGTTTTTTTTTTTTCGTTAAAGTTGTTTTCGACAAGAATATAGTTTTTAAGAGACACTTCTGGGCGATGAAAAGCACGAAACCATTTACTGCTGAATGTTGACCGGGACGGGAGGGAAAAGGCTCTGTAATATTTCTACGACCCCGTCCCCCACTGGCCGTGAATTGGCGGTCAACTTTCTGTAGTCCCCTCCCTTATACTTTGTTGGCGAGAACTAATCCTCCTTCTGTCCCCCCTGAAAACCATGTAATCTCCCCAAAATTTTCCGGCCCCCCTTCCCTCCCCCCTCACACCCCGATAAACAATGACAGGTCCCTTACACATCTCCTAGCCCGGTGTACACAATATTTACTTCAAATAAAAAGTGTTAAAAAAATTTCGTTTGTTTTTTTCCTCATTCCTTTCCAAACACTCCCAGAGGTACTCGCTGGCGGGCAAATAAGCCTGATGGATATTTGTTACAGACGTTATAATGATATAAGTGTCTTTATAACACTTTATAACACGGAAAGTGACAAAGTGATTCGTCGGCAATTTTAACGTCTTTACGGCTGATGGAGAAATTTAGAAAGGTCAAATCAACTTTTAGGGTAATATTTTTTTAACTTTGAAATTATTACAACGATATTTCCCCCTCTATTGAAGTTAATTACATTTAAAATCAGCTTAAAGCTGTACAACCGATGCTTTCGGTCCTCAGAGGTAATTTAAAATTCAAATATCTTTTTTTTCAATGAATATTCATATTTGCAACCATTCTTGCACGTGGAAAGAGCTTTTGAACTACAAGAATTTTCTGCGTCGTTTCCCGCTACTCTGAGGCCAGAAAATACGGCATTTCAACATCTTAAGTTTGGATATGAACTGTTGTGTCAACGTCGTGTATTTCTCGGAGCGTGCTGACTCGTATGGCTAAAATTCGACATTGACAATTCGAAAGATGGACGTCAGTCAGTTTTGACTTATATCAAGGTAATTAACCGACCAATGACACATATTTTTGTAAACACAGTATCGCTGTTTCACGTTGGTGCTTGAACAGAATCAACTACAAGGGTCGAGTCAGTTATAAAGGAGTGGAAAGGAGTTTTGCACACAGTATAGTGTAGCACAAAATCCCTCTGGGAACTACCTTGAGAGTTGTTGATGAATGACTAGTCTTTAGGGACAGAAGCGGGAAGTTCTTTTCTGTTGCTGCATGGCAAACATTTTCATACGTTTCTCTCTTTACGTTTCAATAATAATTTCATACTGTTTATGTATTTCTGTTTTTACTTTCCGTGTAATTTGTCTTTGTTTCTCCGGTGAACAAAGATCGTTAAAATCAAATATGTTTGCTCAAAATGTTCTTCAACAAGATGTCTCCTTTTCTTTTTCTAAGACTGCTTCAAGCACGGGCTGAGGACATCGTGAAATCAAGAATGCAATGGAAGAGAAAAAGAAGGACAACCGTCGATAAGGTTGGTTATTACGTTTTGTAACTAATCAACTAATATCCCATTCACACCAGCAAAAAACGTGTTTAGTTAAACAGGGTTTAACTGAGTGAAAATCAGGAACAGAGAACTTTAGAAAATTGAATTTCAATGCACAGATTTAATTAGTATAACAAAACAACTTTAAAACGTGTGTTACGGGAAAATTTACTGATTTTTCCTTGTGGTTGTTATTCGGAACATATTTTATTCGTAAACTTTCACATTTAACCATTTCAATTATATTTTTAGTAAATCAAAAAATGTATAAAAACCACAGTAGCTTTTAGAAAAGATTTTGCTTGTTACTCGCTCTCAATATACACCTGCATGTCGGCACTTTTGTTATTTATTACATGGTTTTTTAGGTAAATATAAGTGTTAATGGTCTTCCTGGAAAAATTGGTTTTCGTGGTAGTTAGCAGCTGAGTTTATACTCGTAACGTTAATTTCTTTTCATACGATAGTTTCCACAGCAACTTTGCCTAGATAAGCATAGACTTTAAATTGCTTTTCCGTTTTTCTTTCCTAAGCTGCTCTGTTGCAATTAAGATAAGTATTATTTTCTATACCAAAGCTGTGAATTCACACCTAAGTTTCCTATTTTAATGGCCTCGAGTTTATTGCATCCGTCATTTTAATTTTGAAATTCTTTCCGTCGTAGAAACAGATGGAATATCTAGGTAGTTTTCGTTTAACTTCAAAGAGACTTTTCCGCTCCTTTGTGTCCTTATTCAAATGTTGCGATTTGTGTAACAGTAACACCTCACACCAGTTTGTTCTTAAGCAAGTACCTTGTACAGCTTTGATGATTACAAAGTTGAGTACGCTAGAGGTCATGTCGCTTGTTGAATAAAAGTCTACTGTGGAACCAAAAACACTGTCTCTTCCTTGACGTCCGTACAAGCTCACTCGAAATAGATCTCCGTGTGCCAGGAAATCGTGACGAGTTTCCGTTCTCGCTAGCCGAGTGGTCTCTACCGAGTTAATACCCCCCGTTTGTACGTTTTCCGCGGAAGTCCAGTTGTAGTCCGCAAAACCCTATCGTCACATGCGTTTTAGCTTTGTACCGTGATGAATGGGGTGTAAGATTGTTAGTCTGATCTGCAATAACCACCTGGACTTAAATTTAGCTAGGACGTGTTACATAAAATTAACCAAATTAAAATATGTCCTCTCTCTTTGATTAGGCTGTTTTTTCAGTAGTTTACAACACCGATGATTTAATGGATTATTACAATTAAACTGCTTGCGTCAAGGAAAAATCACTGCTGTCAAATACTTTTCTATTTCTTATCGAGCATGTCGTAGCCATCTGTCTGACTTGTCAAGTTACCATAGCAACGGTATAATCTGTGAAGTACTCCTTTAAAAGCAGAACTAGCTAAGAATTCCCATATCTTGCTGATTCTTTTACCACAAAATGAGTATATTGCATGGTTCTTAGTTTCTGAGGATGAAACTTTATATTTCTTGTATTTTCTTTAAAAATATCCCTGGATATCTGATGAATTTAATGCTCTAGTGTAAGTCTGAAGATATATATTGATAAATCTCTGATAAGTATTATGGTCCGGTATCTTCTTTCAAGCAAATTTTTAGCTTTTTCACAAAAAACTTTGGAGCCCAATGATCAAATGTCTGCTCTTTAAAGTGAAATAAAATTCAATATGCTGCAAAATTTTCATAACTCAATTTTCTTTCCAGAACTCTGATACTTTTGAATTTCTAACAATTTCTTTGGATTATTACTTCTGATGCACAAAAAAGCCTTGAGGCCTTATTGATAAATATCTTGTCTCTTGATGGTGGGCTCCAAAAACCTGTTTTTTTTTCTAACGTTTTCATTTGATTTTTTGCTCATCTCCGATAAAGTTATTGATATGAGAATTTTGAACCAGAGTTTCACACAAAATTCCCATTTTTTTTGCGGTTTGTTCGGTTATAAAGGATACAGTCCATTTCTCAAATAACTTTGCCATTTATTTAGGTTGGAAAAAAATAAGTATACTTCGAAAGGTGATTTTTTTCAAACGTTTGAAAAAAATTCGCCTTTTGATTTCGATATGTTCAAAGTCTGATACTTTTCTTCAAGATTTTTAACATCAAAATTCAATTAAATCTCAGAGCCTAACAGTGGCTAAGAGCCAAGTCACCGCGCTGATCGCTTTTTCATAATTCTTTTTTGTTATTTGATAAAACGTCAGCTTACTTTCATTAATCAATGAAATCTTAGGGCCTATTTTTTTTAAGTGATCTGCTCTACAGATCGTAAGGCTGAAACCAAATTGAAAGATCATGCTCCAATAAGAGATATTGCCCTAAAAATTGCATCCCGCATTCATCTCCAAAAGATTTGAAACTTCATTTGTTTAATTGAGCCCTTCAGCTGGAATTTTTTGCTTTACCAAAGTTGGTCTACAAAACTGGTTGGTTCTGCTTTATTTTGTTCTGTAATTGGTCCAGGATACTCGTGCAACTTTCTCAACCAATCAAATGCAAAACTGAAACCAATCACGACTTGGTCGCCCGCGTTTTCCCGCGCTTTAGACGGTTTGGTTGTTTTTACTTCTCATCGGCCCTTAAAGGAAATATATTCTGATTGAATGTTGTGATTATTTTGGTTTTGGTTTTATGACCCTCAATGAAGCGCTCTAATGTAGTTTCCTTTTACCTCAATCTAAGTTTGAACTGTCAATTCAAAGATGCATACTGAAAACGGATGGAATTCGTCAGAGCAGTAAATTATATGATTTCTTCTTAAGGACTGTTTAAAGTTTAAAAATTCTACCGCCAATTAATACTTCTTGGCTCATACATGTCAAAGAACACCAAGATTCAAAGAACTCTTTGTAAAAATAAACTCAAATGCACTTTGTCGCAGGAATGTTTAACAGCTGTTCGTGGTTAAAAAGCATCACTCAGGTTTCTATTCATTTACATTTTCATTTAATTTTTTACCAAGTTGGGCGAACAGAAGCTTAAAAGCATGTTTAAATTTTTTAGCTTTTCTGGTTTTTCCTTTTAAAAATATGAAAAACGAAGCATTTTCTCGCGCAAAAGAACGATAAAGACGCATCAAAGGAGAGGAAAGATGATTTAGACTTATAGAAATTTTATTCATTTAATAATGCCAATCATTCAGTCATGATCTTAGAAGAATCGTTGGTGGGCACATGGTGAATTGTTTGATTTTGGCTTGACTAAAAAAATATTATTTGCAAGCTCAAAATTAAACAGTTTAGTTTAGACGCAAGAAGAACAAGAGCTAAGCTTTAATTTAAGTTCATTTTGACAACAACAGGAATTGAAATACGACTTAAACAAAACCAACATCAAATTCACCCAATTTATTCAAGTATTTATTAGCCATCGAATCGAACTGATTTATCGATAAATCAAAGTTGCGTTTACATTTGTTACTTAAAACCTCAGGATTGAAATAATAATTTTCACTCGTTCAACCCGTTACGCCCTGACATTGGTGTTAATATTCTCCACACTATTCTATCTACATCTCCTAAGGTGCTGACAAAGAGAATTTGTTTGACAATCAGGAGCATCTTGAATTGGAGATCATTTCCTTTATTCTTACGACCTATACATTCATTTAAAGGCAGATACTGTGTGGAGATATTAAAAGCCAGTAACTCTTAGTGGATAAAGGGTTAACATCGTCAAATGATTTTAAAATTAGTGTTTCTACACTTGACCGTATGGCAAAAAAAAATAAATAAAAAAGTTAAGATTTAGCAGGAGCTCATAATGGACTCCTGAATTTAGAGATTCCATACATTAATGAAGTAACTCATATTTTTATTACAGACTGACTGACTGGTGGATACCTTTGATAATGCCTCAAGCAAGAATCAAACAAGAAAGTCTGTACTTCCAAGGAAAGATAATATTTCTTCAGAGGTACAAAGCAGGTTTAGTGCACTTCTCTCACCGTGATACGACAACTCTGAGCTAAGTCATTTTCCTAAATGAAGGACTTGACTGCCAAAAGGAAGCCAATGTCATTGCGCGTTTTTGCTTAACTGAGAGGAAAAGATTTAATGTAGGTGCTAATTGAAATTTTAAATTTCCCGCCAAAATTAGGAAAAAAAAATCAGGCGGCGCTTAAATGAACGCATGCGCCAATTTTCCATATTGATTCTGTAAGTAACATCTGCTCAAGTTTTCCTGCCCAAAATACGCATGCGCCAATTTGAAAAAAAATTAAGTGAATATTATTTTCAATAAAATTGATATCTTTAACGTGTTTTCTACTTGTATTGTTACAAATAGTCAACAATTTTCTTGCGCAATCTTTTATTGTCTCTTGAAATACTAAAAAAAACACTCGTGTTTCATTTAGCAAATCATTTTATTTCTTGTAAATTCTCTCAAATTACAAGTATGTTAATTAAATAAGTGATTTTTAATTAAAAGGTGTCCAGGAAATTTTTCATATCAACACCAAGACTTTTGGCGGGAAAATTTGGTAAAATTTGAAGAGTTTCCCCTAGCAACGTTTTCGCATAAATTTTTAACAAGGCATTACATAAAATTTTCCGCCAAAAATCATTCAAACAGTATCTCGTGCGAAAAAAGTGTTAAACCAAACGCTAATTGCACTTTCGTCTCGTGAAAGATAAACTCTGGCAAATCAGATTTATTGAAATGGTTTGGACTTAAGTTTTTTTTGCACGAGATAATGTTTACTACTCAAATACCAAAAGCATCATGGCAAGTCACAGACGGGTAAATAAATATTTATCGTCGAAATTGAATCGATCGGTTTTTTCAGCTTTTTTATATTTTCAAATCCAATTATTTTGAGCCTATGACTTGCTGTGATGTTTTTTTTGTTATTACTTTGGAGAAAAAGATCTCTAGGGCAACCGATGTTCGAGTGTAACACAGGACTAAAGATTGAAAAGCACCGTTAAAATATCCACGATTTCAAATTACATTTTTGAAGCAATTTTTTTATTTTAATGGCAAACTGTTGTGGCCAGAAGAACAAACTTTTTATTTTGCATTTTTTACTTGATCAAGCTACTAAACTTTGTATTTTTGAACGAAAAGGATTAAAAATAAATAATTATTATTTCAGCATACTTTGGAATTTTTCAGCCGTTAGAGCGATGAAATTTCCCAATTAGGTACTTGGTGTTTTAAAATGAAAACCTGAAGCGATTTAACAATAAGATGATGTCAATAATTGAGGCTTACAGTTTAAATTTTATGATTGCTTTAAGAGCTAATACATTCCTGAGTAGGCCAAAAATTCCAAATTGATTCAAATAAAACGCTTTTCTTTTTCTTTTGTTTTTGGGACCAAAAGTCATCCAATAATACAACTGAATCCCAGAAGGAAATTATTTAAAATTTATTTTGTGGCAAAAGCTTTAGATCGATCAAAAACACTCTAAGTTCTTTGTAGCGCTTGCGGCGACCAAAAAATCTAAATCATAAAATTCCAAGGGGTGTCGCTCCAAGACGCGGTGAACGAGGTGTTTGGGGGCTATTTTGCAGATCGAGATTGCAGAATAACAGACCGAAGTTGACCGCTTACACGAATCTTTAATCTTGCAAGTAATCGACCACGAACAACAATCAACGATCAAAATCACAATCAATCTCACAATCAATCAATCTCACAATCAATCAATCTCACAATCAATCAATCTCACAATCAATCAATCTCACAATCAATCAATCTCACAATCAATCAATCTCACAATCAATCAATCTCACAATCAATCAATCTCACAATCAATCGTAAACTAAAACAATGTTACAACGAAGTTCTATCAATCTAATGAAATGTTGCGAAATGCATAATCAAAAATCGCATGTAAAAAAACTGAGCCTTGACGTCAATAACGAAATTAAAATGACAATGAACAATACAAATAAACCAATGAAAACTACGTTAAAGTACAAAAGTTTCGGTACAAAAATTACAAGAAAGTTGGTGGCTGGTTAGTAGCCCATCTTTCTTATCAACATGGTAGGCGTTCGCCTGTATCTGATATAATTTTGGAATTTTTCGAATCAATTGAAAATACGGCAATACAACAAAATATCTGCTATACTTTCGCCTAATGTTGGAAAACGAAATTTAAAACACAGTTACAAAGGTACTTACATGTTGGTCCCGCTTGTGCCAATGGTTTAAGAAACGAGAAGACGAAAGTTCACCAAGACTACTCAAAAACTTACGAAGAGCTGATCACAGGGACGCTAAACTCGCTTTTATATGCGCGTGGTGACGCTGAAATGTCCGATTACAAAACCAATAGAAATATAAACAAACAAATGGCATTGTAAGTATGTTCGTATCTAGGATCATTCTGAAATTGGGCTCCTTATTAAACTAATCAACAATCAGTTAAATGAAAGTGAGCCTTCTGGCTAGTGTCCTTAACATTTATTATTAATGAAAACGTTTTGACTGTCTTTGAAGCCACAAAATCAGTAATTTTACGAACAACGCAAACATATTTTGGTAAATTTTTTCTTTGCATTCCTGTGTTACATCGAATGGCAACACAAAAGATCTTTGTAATAAAATATGTGTTTATTGTTCATCGTGGTGTGAGGTAGGAGATGAAACGAACAAAGTTCATCTCCTACAAAAGATGTTTTTACTACTAAAGAGTAAACAAACTATCTTAAACTTTAAAACCAAATGCCTGCCCAAATTGATGTTTGATGACTCGAGGACATGGCGTTATATAAACCAGCAAAAGTAAACGACATTTCGCAATATGATAATTTAGACAGACGGAGTACGTGTTTTTTTTTTTTTTTTTTTTTTTTTTTAAGATTGATGCATTAATTTATTGGCAAATAAACTCTTAGTTTCTTAAGTTTTCTTTTCTTACTTGTCGTTGCTGCAGCACTGTGCCGTCAGTTCGGCCAGCGGTAATTAATACCTCGAAGTATACAACCTAAACGGTAAGAACATTTCTTTAGTGTTGCGCTCGATTATTCTAAGTTAGATAATTGCATGATTAACCTTTTATTTCGTTTCTATAGAATGTTATTTCAAGACTGCGTGAATAAACTTCGTTTGGGTTAAAGTTTTTTGAAACTCCTCCGTTTACATGTACGGGAGGTAGCTACATTTGTTGTTGCTGATATAAGAAACTTTGACGAAACATCTTGTCGAATAAATTCAGATCCTTTGCGACTTCATGTGACGACCATATAGACTTTTCCAACGTCCAACAAGATGCCAAAATATTCAGGACCTCTTGAAATGTTATGTACTTTTGATATAACCGATGAACAACCTCGGGAAATGGTAAGATTTGATGATAATAATAAGATTGAGATGCTTGTTTGAATAAATCTTCATCTAATTTAACAGCATTTTTCCACGATTTGTGAAGATTTGCCACCTATGTCCTCATTTCTATAATAGCCAGACTTTCCACAAGAAATCATTTTTCTTCATAACGACCCAATACCTTTAACAATATCTCGCATATTTCAATTGTTCTTTGTCCAATCTGATGGCTATTTTTCATAATTTTGGGAGAAAATTCACCACTGAATGAAATTATGTCTAAAGATGAAAGTTCACTTTTTTTCCCTCAAAAATGAAATCCATTTAAACTGGTTTATGAAATGAATTGGACTTCTTCGGGTTTTCCGAAACACCCCCAGGCATTTGATCTTAAAAAGATAACTTCCAAAACGACAAGAGAACATTGGTAAACACGTTACAAGCAGCAAATAAGAAAAAATTAAGGACATAAACAAGTGTCCAATTATTTGAATTATTGATCGTAACGTTGAAACCAATGTTCTCTTTCCGAAACCGACCTCAAATGATGGGAAAAAGGAGCGAAACAAGTTTAAAAATAGCACTGTACTGAAATGTTTTCAATTTGCCTTACAAAATTCCTCTTCGTTGAAGAAGTTAACCCACTCATTCATTCATATAGATTGTGAATCATCATTAAAAATCAGCTGAGTTTGTCATCTAGTCGATCTGCCTGAATTTTCTCAATTGTCGTTTTGTATAAAAAAAGAGAAATGGAATCCAATAAAATCTTATCTTTAAATAAATACCCGGATAGTGAAGTGAGATTGCCCCAGTTGGGTTATTCCTGCCAGAAATTTGAAGTCTGACATTTTCATTAGGTTTTTGTCTGAAATTTTTGTTTTAAGTGCCTCTTCAGTTACAAATATCACTCTTTTTCGATATCAACAAAGGTTACATAGTGATACTTAATTAGAGAAAGATGTTTTTTCGTCTTGTCACGAGCGTGGGACAAAGAAAAAATTCTGAGTGCCCATGAGGAATCAAACCTCAGACCTTCAGATTCCGCGCTCCGAAGCTCTAACCACTGAGCCACAGAGGCACCACGGGCGGAGCGAGGTCTATTACGAATTTCGTATGACACGCATCCTGCATACTGCTAGGATTAGCAATGTCGAAAGCGTAATGTTTGTAGATAGAAATACCAGAGATGGTAAGTTTCTCTCGTATTTCTATCTACAAACATTACGCTATAGACATTGCTGATCCTAGCAGTATGCAGGACGCGTGTCATATGAACTTCATAATAGACCTCGCTCACCGTAGAGTCTCTCTGGCTTTGTGGTTAGAGCATCGGAGCGCGGAATCCGCAGGTCTGAGGTTCGATTCCTCATGGGGACTCAAAATTTTTTCTTTGTCCCACGCTCGTGACAAGACGACATAACATCTCTCTCTATTTCTTTACCGAGCTCAAAACTTACCATCTCTCTTATTTCTATCCGATACCTAATTGTTAAGAAGACGAATATAGAGAGCTTTTTATTACAACAGCCAATCAAAAGAAAGTAAATACAACTAAACTGCCCGAAGCGCGGGAAAACGCTACTAATGCGACCAAATCGTGAATGGTTTTACCTTTGTATCTGATTGGTTGAGAAATCGGAGTGACTTTTCTAGACCAATCACAGAGTGAGGTTAGGCAAAACAAATGATGAAGCGGATCATACTTTTTTAAATTTCAATTTTTTGTTGTTACGTCAATGTCAAAGTTCGTATTCAAATTTTTTTGGCAATGTAAAAAAAAGTATTCTGAGGTAAATTTGAAAAAGCTTTCTTAGATTAATTGTACCAAATTACGGGGAGTAGTGGAAATGAATGAAAAAAACACGCGATCGCCCAAGGTCTGCAAAACAATCCGTATCGATCATTAAAAATTAATCCAAAAATGGTGGCTATAATAATTAATTATTTACCACAAGTATCCATTTTCTAGCACAAGAGAGATAAAATTGGACCGGTAGTGAAGAACTAAGTCTGATTACAAAAAATAACATGAGATTCAGACAGCCACCATTTTTGCTACTGCTACTCAATGATTTCAAAATTCTTATCCCTGCAGATTCCTCTTCAAATTCAGCGACGTCATTGTCTTCTCTTGGCCAGACCATTATCCATCCATACTTCCGACAACATCCCTAGACCTGAAACATAAATTAGCATTGCGATCAGGGACTTATCTACACAAAGCTTAAATAACTCTGCCTTCGCAGAAATGCAGTCTAGAGAGCAAAATGACGTCGATCTCTAGTGAACTTAACATTGAAAAATCCTTGTTCTAATGTCCAGATCAAACGATGGCAATGAATTATTATCACACGTTATTCCAATTAAAGAATACACTTCAGGGACCGACACCCTTTCTCAATCGAACTTCGAGTCGAAGAGCCACGCAGACCCAAGAATTGACACGTGTTAACTCGTTCAATTAAGAAGTTGCGACTCGTTCAGGTTTCTGAAGGATTTCAAGGCAATATTTTCCAAAAGAGAGATCACCTTCTGTTGAAGTATCAAGAAACTGCTTTCCTGTGTTCTTCGTTACAAGTCAAGCGCCTTCTTACTCCCAAAGTTCCACTTAATCTTCAACATCAGGAATAACACGTCTTCACTCTCCGGCGTAGAGCGTGGTTTACTGAAAATTGTACTGTTTCTTATGAATTAACAATTGATTCATACGTCAGCGTGCGTTCATCGAGATATGAAGCACGCGAGAAGTTTGGAGAGCACGAAAGATGAGTAAGAGTTGCTAGCTTCCTCAGTGCTCTCCAAACTTCCCAAGTCCTTATTATCTCGATGAACGCACAGCTGACGTATGAGCCAATTGTTTTATAACATTTTCAACCCGATGGAACATTTTTTTTCTCAAGGGATTTGTTTGCTGACGTCACGAGCGTGCACAATAGGAATATGAAGCACGCTCGCGCAATTGAATTTGATTACACTTAATTTACTAGCTACGTTACAATATGGATTAGTAACTCCAGCCAATGACTAGCTGGTACGTCACAGATTTTAACACAGAGTTTTGTTTGCACGCTCATCCAGCCTCTTAAGGATCAGGTGGAAAAAAAGGCTTTGTTTGTGATGAATTCGCACGTGTAAAGGAATGATTTCACAATTAACGCATTAAAGAAACTATTCTGAGACCAGGAAACTCCTGAGAAAACGAAACAGAAGTTAAAACATTCGCCAATGTGGTATTGTGGGTTTCCAGAAGCTGGAATTATCCAGTAAGACTTTGACAAAATTAGATATTGCTGCCGCCGCCCCTAAATTGTGGAACGATCTTCCGGGCTCTATCAGAAACACCCAATCATTAAACAAGTTTAAGAAGGCCATTAAGACTTTTTTATTTGCCAAAGCTTTTTAATTCTTTGTATCTAATTTCATATTTTTACATTTTCTTAGTGATCATTTTTATCTATTTATTTAATTTTTTTTAATTTTTTTAATTTTTTAATTTTTATTTATTATTTTTTATTTATTTATTTATTTTCAATTTTTAGTTTTTAGTATCTATGTAGGGGTTGAATTTTTAACATTCAATTGTAATGCGTAATTGAAAATTCTTATGTTGATAATTGCGCAATATAAGTCTATAAATTATTATTTATCATAAATCGCAGATTGCGATCAAAAATAAATAGAGAAAGATCTACCTATTTTTGCATCAATGTATGATTTAAAAATAAAAAAGACATATTAGTATAACAAGATAATTTGGTTTATCATCTGAATTTATAATGTAAATTGGCCACCGTAAAGAGTTTTTAAAGCTGACGTTTCGGGCGTTAGACCATCGTCGGAGCGAATAGAGGAATTGAGGGTTGTGTGTGGTTTATAGACAGAAAGATGGAGCTACGCTTTTGGTTGGAACGCAGTAACGTGACAAACACACCTATAAATTGGATCAATGAAGATTTAGAGCACCGGTTTGAAAGAAAACTTTTTATTCAAGAGTTTTGCGGCTTTCCGAAATGCACAGATAATGGGAAAGGCGGCAGACTGCCATGTTTAATATGATAAGGAAGTCTTAGTGTCTAGAGACAGGTTCGGGTGCGTTTTTTTTTATCACTTTCTCGAGAAATGTTGTCGGTCGAAACGAATTCTACATCAAAACAACCAACAACTTTTGCCACAGACGAAGGGGAGGGTGGTCATACTATGTCTCCTCGTGAAGAAATTACTAATATGAATTTTTTGTAAGCACTCAAATTCTATAGGGAAAATCCTCTGAGCACTCTTTGCCTGAGAGCAAAGATGCGAGTCTGTCCCTCCGAGAGAGAAGAAGCGATAAGAGGATACGTGAGGATACGTGATACTACCTAAAGGAACATTCCAGAACTTTTCAGAACATTACTTCCACGGTTACGTCACTTAATATGTCATAAATCTTGATAAATGTTGTCTTCAGAAATTTGTTGTAGTAAAATGCCCCTGGTGCATCTCTGGAGTTCTCCAAGGCTTTTGCAGCTTCTTCATCTGTGTTTCTGGTTATCTCTTGCAAGACTTGACTATCAGCCGTAACGGAAGTTGGACAGATCGTTTTCGGCATACCAAGGTAGTAGAACGTCTCACGTGGTTTGAATTTGTCGTGGAGACGCTTGATACGAATCCGCTGACCTCCGGGAATTCCTGGTGTTCAACAGGGAAAAAATAATTTCAATTCTATTTTATTACATGAAAATTTTAGCAATGGAAAAGAGAAAAGATAAGACAGCTTACTTTCAAATGAGTATAATAATCCTGTCAAGTTCTGCCCATGCTTCTTTTTGATCGTTTTACTTTGTTCGTTTCGTTTCACCATTTACAAAACAAGAAAATCCTTGTTTTTCTGATTGAAAGCTTTACGCACACCAGTACTTGGAAATTTGAATTCAAAGCACGTTAGCACGCCATGTGGACCTACATTCACTAACCTAGACTGTTTGACTCCTCTAAGAGTGACCAGATTTTAATTTCTCCCAACAATATCCCCCTGGATTACACACTAAGGTCACGAGAATAAAAAAAATGATCACAAACTGAAGAAGCTCCTGATTGTTAAGCAAATTCTCCTTGTCAACACTTGGGAAATATATAGAGAACAGTATGGAGAATTTTCATACTGATTTAAGGGTGTAAAGGGTTAAGCAATCGGGACGGCAACGTCGAAGAAAACGTCGATGAAGAAGAAATTCATTTCTATTTTTCTTAAGAATTTCGCGGGTTGGTGAATGTGATTACCGTCTCTAACGGCGCCATACATCATCTTCTGCATAAAATACATAAGCAGCGTTGAGTTCTGTTCTCAGATCACCCAAAGTTCGGTGATTTCACTTTGTGGTTTTGCAGAGGATGGCTAAGATATAAACAAAATTTTAGAACGTACTACAGGTATGTTTATTAAATCTTTCGTTTAGTCAAGTTCTCGTTGCTATCGCCGACGTGGTTTGCTTAAAGTCAGCAGTACCATCAAGTGTACAAAAAAGGGTGAACACAAGGAACAAGTTAGAAAGGTTAGACTACGGGCAGTCCCTCCCTTACGCCTCTTAGAAAAAAAAATTATGTTAGCACGCCATGTGGACCTACACTCTCGGTGTTCTTCGCGGCGTACTAGCATCGTTTCTTTTCCACTAGTTTTGCTGGATTTGCGCGACAGTCTTTGCCGAAAAGGAAGGAATACTCGTTGTCAATAGAAAGATTGACTCTCCCTAAAACATGTGCTATTTTTCCGACTGAATGATTACGATGGTTTGCTTTTAACCACTCCGGGGCGCAAACAGCTGGCCAATTAAATCTAATCACGTGACTTTGTTCACTAAGCCTCACCTTCATTACTAATTTCAGTCAGTCTGTACTCGCCAGCGGTCTCTGCCTTGTTACTCACACCGTCATCGTCCAGATACAACCTGTAGCTGCTGTCTCGGCCGGGATAAATACTATAGGTGATGGGATTCATCTTACCGTGACGATACAGCTCACCAATATACTGTTCCACCTCGCGCTTGGGTATAATGGCGCCTTCCCGAACGTAAACGGCACAGTTGTCTTTACTAGGGTCATCCCAAGGGGCGTAGAAATCGAACTCCACCCCACCATTGATCGGATTCTCCAAAGGACACTTGTCATCTGTAAAACGGTACCACTGACTTCCAGCGGGGAGGTACACGGCGCGGTTCGCTTGACCTGAAGATACAACAAGTTATTTAGAACTACCTTATGACTCAATGGCGTTTAATGGCAATGAGATTATAGGCCTTATCTTAGATAGGTATTCGGAGAGTACTAGAATAAAGCAAAGCCTTTAGAAAAGGTATTAATTGTCCTTGAGAGTAAATTACTGCACATCTTCAACCGGGTGACAACAACCAAAAAATCGCAGTATGTTTACATCGATCAATATTTTTCCTGGGTCTCTCATGGTCTTCACTGTTTCTGAGGGAGGTTTGAGCATTACCATTACAGTGTGGAATGTTTTAATCTTTAGCTACTACAAATTTAAACGAACCTGGATTGACAATGGGTGCCACCATTATGTCTCTACCCAAAAAGAACTGATCATCCAAGCGGTTGGCCGTGAAACCGTTATACCCCCTACTGTGCTGGTCATCTGCGCGTGCATCATTATAGAATTCTCCCGGTTTGTACTCATCCATGAACAGGGGCCTGCAGATGGGTTTACCTGTCTGCGTGTTCTCATACATGGCATCGTAGATGTACTGAATAAGTTTGTACCTCAACTCAATGTACTTTCGGCAGATTGTGGGGACTGGTTCTTCATAGCGGTACGGCTCTTGGTATGGCTTGTAATAGTTATCATAGTGGTTTCGGAACCACGGAAGAAACGCTCCCATTATGGTCCAGCGGGCCATTAACTCGGGATCTACAATCTGGCCTTGCCATGCTGCACAGAAGCCGCCAATGTCACAGCCTGACACAGGTTGGGCAGAAAGACCGATGCCGAGGACTAATGGGATGTTCATCTGAACGAATTCCCAGCTTGACGTACTGTCCCCTGTCCACAGTCCAGCATAACGATGAACTCCAACGAAACCGCCCCGCGTGATAATGAAGTGGCGTTTGGTTGGTCGAAGATGCTCCAGACCTCGGTAAGTGGCTTTGCAGAGATTGTAATTGTACAAAGAGCGAAGCTTAGCAAATGGTTTCTTGGCATGGTGAGTGCTTACTTTGGAACACCTTGAGGACAAAACATTGGAATTAACTAAAACGCGAGAAAATCCTTTCTCAAAATTTCCCCTCATCTTCATGAAGTTATGGCTAAATTGATTGATGAGTGCTCGGGGATAGATTACTTTTTTGATCTATGTGCATTGTACAGCTTTCACGCGACTCTGGATTTCAGGATTTATCTGAATATACCTGGTCGTGGGTTCTTGATATTTCACTCTTAAGATCTCATTGGTAATTCTCCTTACTGTCTGCCATATAATTTTTATGACGTGATCTCGGAGAATTTGGTACTGGGTCACTACTAATCCCTTACTTTATGTTTGTCTTCATTCTCATTACTTGTCTGCTTGATGTCATATTGATCTTTATGAAGAAATTATTTCTTGATCACTCATCGGAGTTAAAGGGCCTCAGAGAAGCTATACATCGATCGTGGGCAAATGGGTGTCATTTTAAGATTTAACTGCATGTTTAAATATCACAAATTCACCCTCTACCTAGATCTTAATTCTCTCGCATTGCAAGCCCCAACATCATATTTGTCACAAACCTGGTTTTCTCGGTGTCACTGATCATTATATCCATAGGAAATGACAGCAGGGGACAGTCAGGCTGATGAACACTCGCTTTCATGGCTGGAGTGGTCATGTCTTGCCACACGAAGTCCACTCCCCAGTCTAACAGATCACGGTACTGCTCGCCCCACCATTTCTGTGCATCCAGCCGTCCCAGATCAGGGTAGTGTCCCCAGGTCAGATGACCGCGCCCATAGTTCACGTTACCAATGAATTCATCATGGGTGCCACTGCCATCTTCCCGTGTGTTCATCACAAAGATGCCGCTGGCTTTTCCAGTGTCCAGGGCTTTGTACGGACTGTACTCGCCATTTTCATCTGTGTTGCAGCTCACGATGGGTGTGATGTTGGAGCTGCATTTGTACCCCCAATCGTGCAAGGCATCAAACATCTCTTTAGGATCAGGAAACTTCTTTTTGCTGTGCGTGAAAGTGCGGTAGTTGTCTTGAAAATCCACATCCACATGGAGCCCGTCAATTGGAATCTTCCACTGACGGTACTTCAGCGCCACTTCCAGTAGCTTCCACTTGGTATTGTAGTTGGGGCCAAACCCTCCTTGGTGGTAGCCAAACACGTACTTTGGCTTCAGCTTAGTACGCCCGGTCAGCTGAGTGAACTCGTTAAGTACCTCGGCAACGTTTTTACCAGCAAGGAAGTAATAATCAAGCTCCCCGTGCAGTACTCCGAAGTAATACTGGTCTTCCTGGCGAAAATTTACAAATGTCTGCGAAGTATTATCGATCAGAAATCCATTGGCGTACGAAGGACCAGTAAATGCTCCGATTGGTTCTGGATTGTGCTCAATGAAGAACGGTGAAGACTGATACAGTGGAATATTAGGATTTAATGGCCCCTGTACCTCACCATCGGGTGCTAGATCTGGTGCAGTGTAGCCGAAGTTGTCATAGTTGAAAAATGTCATGGCAGCTCCGATCTTCTCGTCTCCCCCTACGTATTGGCCATAGAAATGCTGTTTGGGAACACGTCGCTTATCAAGCGTTGCACCTGCCTTCTCTCCAAACCCGAAATACTGAGCATTAGTCGGCGCCATCTTAAATTGAGCGATAGCCTCACCACCATCATCGCGCTTAACGTATACCAGGTTGTAGTCTCCTGGTTCTGCGTGAATCAATTGGCCATCTCGGTACACGGATAACGCATATTTCCTCAAATTGACACGGATCTCAATCTTATTGGTGCCTATCCTCAGAAATCCACCTTGTTCCTCGACTTTGATATCGGAAGCCTCGATCCTTCCCATCTCAGTGGCTGGAGAGAGAGTCTTCCCATACGGAGCTTTAGGGTCAGGGTTGAACCGCACCCGGAACATGGCGTGGGAAAGGAAATAGATGCAAAGTTTAAGATCGCCTTCAAGGAAGAGGGTAAATTTATCTTCCAATCGTTCTTCTCCTTCTCGAATCCACTTCGTTACTCTGCCTAAAGGGATCCAGTTAATTCTGGACTCTGGAGTAAACTCGTCCGCAGGAACGTAGCGGTATGCAGTCATCTTAGGGGTTGGGATACTGGTCTGCAGAAGCGCAAGTAAGATAAGCAAGAGAATATGAAATTTTTTCGGTCAAGTTATTTATCTGAAGCAGAAAATCGTCACTTTTGTTAAAATAATTAACGGCATAGAATATGAATTTATATACTGGTGATTAAAAAAGGTGACAAATGACTGGTACAGCAAAACAGTCGTGAACTAAGTTTCACATCGAGACATGTTAAATTTGCGGTACCTACTCGTCATTCCGCCTCTTTCTCTCGCTCCTTAGACATTCAAGGGCTGCATTGTGTGGAATTGTGGTACTTTGGCCAGATAAACTATGCTGGCTTAACTTTGGGCATAAAGCTATCACCCGCGCATCAAGCATGATCCCGACAAAATCCTTAAAAATTCCCTCGATGTTACGGTTTACCGAGCGAAAAATTCTGTTGCTTGAGTACTAGTGAGCCTGCCTTTCTAATTTGTGCTTTAGGGATATAATAAGATGTTGTGTTTTGCCTCTTAAAAGCTAGTTCAAATTAGTTCAAATTATGAACTGATGATTACGAACAATTTTGGCATAATCCTTTCGGCTTAATGCCATGTTATCAGGGGTGAAAGCTCAAATTTCGAGCATGATTTATCTGACCCTAATTGTGGCACTATGGGTAGTATTATCACCTTTTCTAATATTTTGCACTCCAGGGCAGATGGAACAGGGAATAAATGTTTTTCACGTAACACACACATTTGATTTTCTTTAGCTATGAGGTAAGGGCACTTAGCTGTTTAAGGTACAAAAAAAGGATTCTCCACACTGTACTGTCTACATAACGGTGTCAAGCTCGACTGAATCACTTTGACAATATTTGTCAATTAAAGATTGCTTTGGTATGAAATGCAGAGTTCCTCTGGTTTTGAACCATTGTGCATTTACACCTACTCTTCAAAATTAGTATAGAAACTGGAATGTACTTCCACAATTTCCAATTCAAATTCTGTTCAATTGAGTCTCAATAAAATGGCTCTTCGTGTCTCTGTTTAAACCTGGTCTTCATCGAAAAGTTTGTTCACAAACGAGGCAAAATAACTTTGGCTTATGACCAGCTGTAGCATTCAGGTCTGTAATTGTACAAACCAACTTAAGCCGAAATGCATGCAAACAAAATAACCCAACAGTTATTGCATAATACCCTTAGCTTGAAGAACAAATTTCAGTAATTGACCCTTTCTATAAACTACCAGTAAAAGAACAAAGGTAAGAGCTTTATTAGTAATGCACACGAACAAAATGACCCCATAGTAACTGAAAACTACCCCAGCATGATAAGCCTAGTCCAATAATTAACGGCATACGATCAGAGTTAGCCCTTGATACAAATATTTCCGTAATTTAACTTAACGAGGCTAAAGGAATCGCCATGTACGACTGCTACAATTTTGCTGCCGAGTCGCAAGGCCACTTGAGCAAAACACCACAAGATTAGCCCCATATTCTGCATTTTTACTGAAAGACAGCGTATTTGCTGAAAGACAGCGTATTTGCTGAAAGAGAACTACCTGATCATTTTGTTTACCTTGAGTATAAGACTAAATATTCTTGCAATCAAATTCGCTGGACGGACCTCTAATGGAAGGTGCAGTTAAATCTGAAAAATTCCGGGGCTGAAAGGAGTGGGCGTAATTGACTACAGAATGCTATACAATGATTCTCAAGGGAAGCTTTTTATGCAAGGAGGCTGCATATATATACTTTCTGCCATATTTTCGTAGGACCCCATGCTTCATTATCCATTCAGTTCTTGCAACACACTGCCTCATGGGACTATAGATTTGTTATAGAATAGTGTAATGTTATTTGGAAATCTTTCCCTAACTTCTGGAAATAAATCTTTAGAATATCTTGACAATTTTTACAATACAAAATTTCTGATATAAGATTGCAGATAAATATACATGTTTTCCCATTTTTATTATCTTATGTTGTATATATTTATATACTCTACACCGCCTAGATTAGCTATGCTATTTTCGGTGCACAGTTACCTCTCTCTTTTATTAGTTTACTAATAAACTGATATTGACTGAAAGTGACTCACAAAAGTGTGTTTTAAGTCAAATACCATTTCCAGGCTTTTCTCGACACTTCCCGTGCGCCTTTCACATGATAATTGGCACTTTTCACAATAATTTCGAAAAGCTACCTTTTCAGAGGAGTCTCTCAGGAGATCAAACATGACAGTTGACTGACGTCCAAGAGTTCTCTGTCAATTAATAATGCTTAACTCTTTAACTCCTAAGAGTGACCAGCATCTTATTTCTCCTTACAATATCACCCCTGAATCAAACATTAAAGGTCATGAGAATAAAGGACATGATCACCAACTAAAGAAGTTCTACATTGCTAACCAAATTCTCCTTGTCAGCACCTTAGGAAACGTATAGATGACAGCAAGGAGAAAATGCATACTGATGTTGGGGTGTAAAGGGTTTAAGAACCAAATGGAGTCCAATTTGGTCTTGATTCATGCGGGTGATTTCAAAACAAAATTAGACGACTGCAAGCGCATTGAGTAGTCTTTCCTTTTCGGCGAAGTCGAACTCCCTTTTGGCGTGGAACTCTGGGAGTGAAGCGCGCCCCACTCCCAGAGTTCCACACAGCGCGCTAACAACGTTTTTTTCGCTAATTTTTTTTTTACTCGCGCAACTAACTTCGCCGAAAAGGAAGGATTTCTCGTAGTCTATTAAAGGCAGTTATGAATGAAAAAAAACCCCAGTCATCAATTAATCAAACTGGAACAAATTTTTAGAGATGAAACATACCCATAAGTTACAAGTATACATTAGTTACAACATGACAGTTGACTTATCCAATAATAAAATAGGCTCAACAATCTGTAACAACAGTGAAGCATTCTGTACAATTTCACAGCCTGGCATGAAGGGTAAACTATGCTATATATTACGGGGGTAAGTTTCCAAAGAAGCTATGGTGCTGCGTTGGTGGAAGAGTATAACAGGGTAACTAAGTATTATCAACTAAGTTGATAACGTAAATTGGCCAAGAAGCTGACGTTTCGATTGTTAGCCCTTTGTCAGAGCGTTAGCCCTTCGTCATTCACTCTGACAAAGGGTTAACGCTCGAAACGTCAGCTTTGAAACTGTTAAGGACACTAGCCAGAAGGCTCACTTTCATTTAACTGAGTGTTGATTAGTTTAATCAGGAGCCCAATTTCAGAATGATCCTAGATACGAACATACTTACAATGTCATCTGTTTGTTTATATTTCTATTGGTTTTGTAATCGGACATTTCAGCGTCACCACGCGCATATAGAAGCGAGTTTAGCGTCCCTGTAATCAGTTCTTCGCAAGTTTTTTGAGTACTCTTGGTGAACTTTCGTCTTTTCGTTTCTTAAACCTTTGGCATAAGCGGGATCGATATGTGAGTAATTTTGTAACTTTGTTTTCTAATTTAGTTTTCCAGCATTAAGCGAAAGTATACAAACAGATGTTTCGTTGTATTGCCCTGTTTTCCAATTGATTCGAGATTTAAAGGCCAAAATTGTATCAGATGCAAATGAACGCCCACCATTTAGAAAAGGACGATGGGCTGTTAACCAGCCACAACATTTCTTGTAATTTTTGTACCTAAACTTTTGTACTTTAACGTAGTTTTTATTGGTTTATTTGTATTGTTCATTGTCATTTTAATCTCGTTGTCGGCGTTAAGGCCCAGCTTTTTACACGCGATTTTTTATTATGTATTTCGCAACATTTCCTCAGATTGATAGAACTTCGTTGTGTTATTGTTTCAGTTTTCGATCGGTCGATTGATTGATTGATTGTGAGATTAATCGCTGATTGTGATTCGTGGTCGACTACTTGCAAGATTAAACATTCGTGTTAATGTTCAACCTTGGTCTGTTATTCTTCAATCTCGATCTGTAAAATAACCCCCTAACACCTCGGTAATCACGTCTTGGAGCGACACTGCTTGGAATCTTAAGAATTAGAATTTTGGTCGCCGCAAGCGCTAGAGAAACTCTTTACGGTGGCCAATTTACGTTATCAATTTAATTGACTGTACTATATTACCCTGTGCTACATTGCACTAAGATTGTCCCATCACCCTGGAGACTACTTCCCAGTTAAAGCTAATGGAGGTAATTTAATGTTAACAACGGAGTTGAAAACGTAAATTGGCCACCGTAAAGAGTGTAAAGACTGACGTTTCGAGGGTTAATACAAAGTTCGTCTGTGTCCCTAAAGAAGGGAAAGATTTCCGTCAGCCCCATACACATTATGCACACTGCTCTTGGATAAACTAAACAATTGTGAAAAGAAAAGATTTACTTTGTGACTACAGCTTTGCTTAAGAATAGTACATGTTATATGTAAATCTTTCCAAAAATGGAAATAAAATAAAACATAGCCAAGAGCTGCAAGCTCAAATCCAAACCATCATGACCGAACACTTGGTGACCTATACATATTATATGTATTGCGTGACAGAATCTCACAATGGGACTGGATGTCGATTAGTAAGCTCACCTAAGCACGCGATTGAGCTGAACACGGAAGAGTGCAGGGTAACTTGTTTATATCTAATTTGAGTAACAATATCGCTGATTCTCTTTATGGAAACTCCTTTCTAGACTGACCATAAGGCGTCCTTACACTCTTTCGTTACCCTCTCAGAAATATGGTGTTTAAGACGAAAAAACGTTTGAATTTTACGAAGTGTTTGAAGTCCAAGTGGCTGACTGATTTGAAAGATTATGAATTGAGGAAAAGAACAATTGTGGTCAACATTTCCAACAAGGATGCCCTCATCTCGGGGCCGGAACCTCGCAAAGTTTTGCAGCCGAGAAAGTCCACGATTTTAGCAGGTTATGTTTCAGTTGTTTCAGACTTTGAGGATTTAATTTGAAAGGTCATGCGCAAATATCTTGTGAACCTTCAATAATTTTCCAGTGTGAATTTTAAGTCTTCCCTAGAAATAGACTGATCTTCAGCTTCTACGTTTTGTTTTCCACCGAAGGAATCCCCTTTTGTCTTTTTCGTTTTATACGTACAATCCGCACATACGCAAGTGAATAAGACCAGAAAGAATCAGTTCTCAAGAGTGTGAGCACTTGATCTACATTGAGACATGAAAATCTACACGATTTAACGGTATATGGAGAAAGTTGGCTTAATACAACCTATGGTTGATTCAAATGGGCTCTGTAACATAATTAAGCATATGGAAATCTTGCCTTCGATTAAATTGGGCTCTGTTACAAAATAGCAGGTAATTTGGTGTCAACAACTGAGTTGAAAACGTAAATTGGCCACCGTAATGAGTTAAAAGGCTAAGTTGCGCCAGGTAACCTAACTACTGCCAGCGAAGAATCGTTAGCATGTTAGATCACATGTTTGAATTGCGTTTGAGATTCAAGTATGCTAGATTCACAGCTGGTAATCGCGTTCGGTAAGATTTCCGTATAACTCCATTCTTAATTATGCATGCCGTTGTTGGATAGCAGAAAACAATGTCGAAAACAATGTCGAAAACAATACGATGCTTTTGAGAGTGCGGCTTTGTTTTAAAGCCAGGTTTTAGAGCAGTACGGGGTCGTAAGGAAAACGCCATTTTCTTCATCTTCGTGTCTAATTAAATTAATCGATGTTGTGGACTTACTAGCTTCCCGAAAAGGTAAGCTTTAGAACAATTCTAGTGTCGGTCAGAGGGAAATATTGTCCGCAAATTTCGTCCATGCGTGACTTTAAAACCACATGGTTACACTTACACCGAGAACTACTCTTTCATTTTCTCATTCAGGTGTAAGTGTTATAAGTGCCGAGTCTCTCGTGCTTATCAAAATCTCGGACGAAATCAATATCGGTGGCTGTGTTCTGGAAGACGGCTGGTGTCAGCTGACAGCACAGGACCCAACTTACCCGTGGGATGTTCCGTTGTACAAGTCCCCACAGTTTGACGTCGGGTGTGTTGAATTTGACCCTTGCACAGTAACGGGAACCGAAAGGCCAAGCTTCTCTGACGGTGGTGTGAAGAAGTTCAACATTAAAGTGAATGTGTGGTTCTGCCCGGCTAAAACCAACTGCGGGATTCATAATGAACACACTAAACCGGAGATGTTAGAGGTAGATTTCTTGCCACAGAACAATGTATACTCCCCCCTCCCCCCAACTCATCTCCGGTTGCGTGTGGCACAGTTTGGGTGAGATGCACGTTGCTCACGCGTAAACACAAATATTCCGATAAACCAGTCTTTGGGTACTTTTGTAAACATCGGCATTACAACGTAAGAGATTGGTCGAGTTAGTCTTAGTTTACACTTAATTTGATGCAGAACTCTTTCACACAAAATTGCTGAAATATTAAATATGTCTAAAAAAGAAGGTAGGGTAGAAGTGTTTGATCAATTTTGTACACGAGTATTTTTCTTCAAGTATTGTGTAAATAACCATCTTCATTATTAATAACTGTATTTATTATATTGCGAGGTAGTCCTGAGGTAAATTTCAGCATCCTCATTGGTTCTTACTTGGTCTGTATTTCCCCAAATGGACCATTTCCACAAGAACAGTCGTGAGCCATGTGCTTTTGTTGTTTAAGCCAGAAAATTACAACTAAACAAGTTAGGTCCAAGAGCCATATTATACGTTACTTACTAACCCTGTTTGCCTGAGCTGTAAGAGGGAATATTGGCCCTCTGTCATATTTGTACAGACCTTGCTGCACCTTGTCTATTCTGTCACAGCCAGGGGCCAATATACCCCAGAGCAGCCCTAATGCTCGGTTAGTAAGAAATAATTGTTTGAAGTGACTTATTTAATCTTTTATTTTCATTGCTTGACAGTTTTCCTAATTTCATGAATGTTCTGAATGACTTCTTAGCTCAACGACATGCAATGGATTATTAAATGATTTTTTTGTCATTGTAGGTCCACACCCAGATATATGGCACAGGTAGAATGCAGAAATTCCTCTCCAAAGACTTCAACAGCATTTATGAAGATGTGCTCATGGCACCTGGATTTACCCATGATCCTTTTGCTGGTGTCAAGGACAACGGTGACATCTTCTATGGTTGGCACCAGTACTACTCTGATACTGATTGTATCTGGATGGCCATCGAATACCATCCGGCATGATTCAGTTAAAACTCTGTATTCTTCACCCAAAAGCCAGCAGTCATTATCAAAACACGGCAATAACCTTAGCATAATAGTTTATTTTTTGTTGAGCTATATGAATGTATGAATTGAGTGCTATCTACAAAGCAGAAAAAAGCACTGATATAAAAAGCATGTAGTATCTCTGTGATTGAGTCCACTGCAAATAAATTATTTCATAAGTGAATATTTAGTTTGTTCTTGATCCAAACTATCTCCATCTCTACAAAAGATTGTGTGAAATGTAATCTTTGCAAAGAAACAACATTTCATATATATGATATATACAGTAGGAAGTAAATGTGACAACCCTCCCCCCCCTTCAGATTATCTTTGCTAATCTGTGCCCTATTGTTCATTCTGACCCACCCCTCCCCTCTAGTTTATGGTAGCTACACTTGTTCCGCCAGTTTCTGAAATGCGCTTGCGAAGAACTCCAACAAGTCTCTCTAACCTATGGAAATCAAAGAGAGGGCAAATTATGCACCTAGTCCCCATTGTTTAAAAGGTGGATAAGTTGCTATCCTCTGAATAAAATTCCTATCCAGTGGATAGTGCTACAACTTTTGTTAACAGTTATAAGCTAGATAGCAAGTTACCCATTGGATTTTATTGCCTGCCCTTTTTGCAACTGGGCCCTGATCAAGAAATGCTGCATGTTAGCTAGCTGGAGAAACCTTGTTGACAAACTTAAAAAAAAGTTCTCTGAGGAGGCTTCAGAGAAAAAAAGGCTTGTCACACTAAAAAGGACTCATTCAACTTGTTGTTATTGCTCTCCATTTCTTCACCTGCAGGAAAATATGAGGTAATGAGCAACAAAGCCAGGGAAAGGTCTTTGAGGGGTTTAGCAGCTCATTTTCAGTGCCAGACCTCCCCCAATCCTCGTCCTGTCTGAGCTCAAATCTTCCAGCAGGCAGTGCCTGTTATGGGAGTTAAATGGGTAGTCTATTGACAATCACACTGCGTGATTGACTATTGAACCTGGCCGCAAACCATTTACTGAATACAGGTAACTTACTTATCAGCCCGTTCCTTTTCACGTCGTCTGTTTTTTGAAGCCTCTTCCAGCTGTTTTGCTAGAGTTGTTCTCTCTTGTGAAACAACTTTGAGTTTTTCGACCACTTCATCATAACTGCGCTGAGCCTGTTGAATGTCTGCATCTCTTGCTCTGAGGCGAGTTTCAAAACTATCCATTGTCTGATTAAACTGATCTCGCAGGGATTGTTCTTGAGACAATGAGCGGTGTAAACTGAAAGAGAGGGAAGGAAATAAAAATTTAATGAGCAGTGTAGGCAGTAGAGGGGTTATAAAATAATTTCAACATAAACTGTATCCTCAAAACATGTAACCTGAGTTTGTTTTTATTTAAGAAAGATACACTTTTGAATAGCTAACATAGAACAGCAGGAGGTACTATTATTGTTATTAGAATGTTATTAGAATATCACAAGCTCCAAATGTCACGACCATGATTTCCTCTCTAAACGACATCAAAACAAAAAGTACACTGTTAGTAACACTCTTCACATTTGTGCAACACTTTGCATAATATGTTCACACAATACAATGCACTCAGGTTCCAGTAGTCACTGGGGGATCTTGGAGAGGGGCCCAGGGGGCCTGGGTCCCCCTCCTTAGTTCAGTTAAAAAAAAAAAAAAAAAAAAAAGAAGAAGAAGGAAGACAAGCTACCCTCCCCCCCCCACTTAGTTCAAGGTCTGGATCTGCCACTGGTAATGTCACTTTACCTGTAATAGACTCTTATTGTTTCCATTTCTTCCTCCAGTCTTTTTGACTTCTTCAAAGCTAGATCTCTTTCCTGTTGAGCTTGAATTGACTGTGACTGTAAAGAAGAAACAGGGTAATAGAGTTTACACCTGATGTTTCGAGCATTAGCCCCTCGTCAGAGCATCAGCCCTTCATCAATCACTCTAACAAATGGCTAACACACAAAATGTCAGCCTTTAAACTCTTTATGGTGGCCAAGTTATGTTATCAACTCAGTTGATAACACTAAATTACCCTTTTATACTCTCCTACCAATGTAGCACCACAGTTTCTTTAGAAACTTACCCCCCTTATTTATTTGTAACAAAGAAAGCAGAGGGATGAAATTCTAGGAGGTACTGAAGGGAAGGGAGGGGGGGGGGTCATGAAGAGGAGAAGGGCAAGGAAAGAGGAAAGAGTACTTAAACTATATCAGCAACACCAACTTTCAACATCTTACCTGAATAGCTTTGACCCTTTGTTTGTCCATCAACTTGTGCTGATTTTTCATCAGTTCGATTTCTTTACGCAGGTTGACAACCTCTGCCTCAAGGGCTTTGGCCTAGGTATGGGAGAGAAACAGAGGGATGAAAAGCAAGTCAAATTTACTTGCTGATTATCAATGAATCAAACGATCAATCAATCAAAGAATTTAACCAGAGTTTGATAAGATCTAAACCTTAGAGCCTTTGTATCCATGCCAAATAAGAAAGGAAGTTCAACCCTTTAACTCCCAGAAGTGATTAACATGCAACTTCTCCCTATTATATCCATAGATTATCTGGCAAATAGGTAATGAGAATACTTAAACTCATCATTACCTCGATTGAACACCAAATTCTTGTAGCCAATTTACAAGGAAATATGTAGCAGCTAGAGGGGAGAATTAACAATCAGATCTTGGGAGTTAAAGGGTTAAGGCTTTGAGCAAAGCAAGCCACTGCAATGCAAGCTGAGAGGTCTGCAAAAGGTCCAGGACACACAAAAAAAGGAATTACAAGGACATTATTGTTTTCCCACATACAGTGTTCACAGACCTTTTGCTGGCTTACATCAGCCTTGAAGAAATGCTCATGCCACAGGGCTAATAACAGTGACCTGTATGCAGGCTAAGAAAAAAAGCAAGAAAAAAAGCAGAATTCACCTTTTCTACTGCTGTATCTCTTTCAGCTATAACAGCCTTGAGTTCTTCAGTCACCATTTTCTTTCTGTTCTTCTGTACTGTTCTTATCTTGGTTGCCATTAGATGACCATTTTTATCAATTAATTCAGGAGTTTCTGATGCTGTTAATCTGCCAAGTAAGGACCTCATGGTCTGATGGATAAAATAATAGTGATGAGAGCTTAGTAAATACAAATACAATCTCCATCAGACGAGAGACAAGAATAAAGAAAATCATCAACTGAGAGATTCTTAGTTGATCCAATACCAAATTCTCCAAACTAACATATAAAAATTGAATGGCATACAGTCAGGAGAATTCCTATCAAAAAGAGCTCTTGAGAGTGAAAGAATTAAGAACTTCACCAAGGTATATTGTTCATAGAAATAAACAGAAATGGAACATATTATGTTTTCAAAATTTTTTTTAACCCTTTAACTCCCATAGTGATCAAGACAGAAGGTCTCCATACAATATCAATACAACATCAACCAGATGAGTAATGAGAAGAAAGAAAAATATGAATTTGAGGATAATTAGTTGATCCAACACTAAATTCTCTGAACTAACATTATAAGAATTGTATTAATGGTTCAAAGTATGGAGAACTACAAATTTGATCTAAGAGTTAGAGGATTAAGAGATCCTTTCTTGCAACAAAATATTAGTACAGAGATGAGAGTTTGAGCAGTATTTCTTCAAAGCAGCTTAACTGGTCTGAAATTTATTTTTCAAAAACATAGTATTATTGTTAAAAAGTAATATCAATATCTTCTTATGATATCTAATAATTACACATACTGGCTCAGTTTCTTCATCCTCGTACACACTGTCAACACCTGAGTCAAATCTGTCAATCAAAAAAAACCACAAGAATAATGAGACTACGAATTATAATACTTAACTCATTCAAACATCACCTTTTGCTTTATCTGTCATCTAATCATCAAATAAAATCTTTTTTAACCAAAATCTAACTGATCAGATTTAAAGATAAGGTATCTTTTAAAAAGTAAAAAAAGAATTTGATCATGAGCTTTGGGACAGAAGAAGATAAAAAACTGAGATGCCGAAAGAATTCAACCCTTAGCTGGTTAGCCTGCAGAGCAGACATAATTTTGGTGAGCAAGTACTCAGTAATTTCTAATGAAAATTATGGCTGCCATCTTTGATTTCAATGGCAGTGGAAGGCTGGGGAGAGAAAGAAATTTGTATCAAGGGGGCAGTTGACAGTCAAAAATAAGGAAAGGGGTGGGGGTGGGGGAGTCTAAGAGGAATTTTCTGTGGGAACTTCCATTCTATCTTCATCAAAGCCTTATGATAATTGCATAAAAAAAGTATTCTTGTGATCTGATTTTAATGAAAATTTAACCCTTTCACTCCCATGAGTGACCAAGACAGAATTTCTCCTTGGAATATCAATACAATATCAAGTGAACAAGTGATGAGAATAAAGAAAAATATCAATTAGGGGATAATAAGTTAATCCAATACAACTTCTCCAAACTCAGATTGTAAGAATTGTGGTAGACAGTAAGGAGAATTACTGATGAGATCATGGGGGTGAAAGGTTTTAATAACAACTTAACCAATAGTGTAGTTGGCAGCAATTTTCTTAATAGTATTACCCAGTATGTTCTCTTTCAGCTCTTCTAAGTTTGTCAATTAGCTCCTCTCGTTCAGAGTTTGCCATATGCAGTCTGGCATTCATAGCGGCATCTCGCTCCTTCTGGGCTTGGTAGATTTTTTCCACAAGAGCTGTAATGGTTGAAAAACAACATTTCTTTTATTCAATTTTTTTCCTTTATTTTATCCTTCAGTGTAATAAAATTAATTTAGTATTTTTACTTTGCACCTCCAGCTGTTTTTAACACATAGTAACTTCACATTCCAAATATCATTTCACAAGAGGAGATCCTTCATTTTAATTTTCTGGTTCACAAAACATGCCATGTGGTGAGTTTTGCTATAAAAAAAGTTAAATTTTCAGCCATTTGATAACCTCAAAGAAAATATTTCTGTTCTTAAAAAGTATTTGACAAAAAAGCTGCATATAGTGCTGTTTGAGAAGTTCCTATTTAGAAGTTATTGCAATTTCCACGATGCTATCAAATCCAGGGAGATCACCATTTCCACTGCTGTCCTTAAGAGGAAGAGGAGTATTCATGCAAATTATAATCCATCAATTATTTTTGCTCATGTTTGATTGGTGTAGAGGTATCACATGATCAAAGATGACCCAGCTAAAACTGGGGAACATCTGGTGATGCGCTCTAAAAGATATTCCTCAATTTTTAAACCTTATGTCCCCAAGTCTTCATTTAAGATCTTTATGCTGGTCTATTTGTCCTTCAAAATCAACTGTACCATGCTGCTCACAGTTTTCCAACAGCATAGCTGAAGGAAAACTGTTCAATTCCTGGAACATACATCCAAGCATATTTTCAATTGAAATAGAGACCATGGTTTATTTAAGGACTATAGTATAAGATTGCCAGTCTTGACAGGTCAATCATTTCCTGTTTCACTCTTCAGTTTTGTTTTCCTTCCTTACCTGCCCCACGAGCAGCAATTTTTGACTCAGTTTGAGCCAAGAGTTCACCACGGCTTACTCTGGATGCTTCGATTTCAGCTTCTGCTCTGGATAACTTCTCTGTTAGCTATACAAAATACCGCAGGTAAAACAAAAATGTTAAATTCAGTGGTAGGTCAAGCGAGGATTATTTATGAGGATATAATTTTTCTTTTGTTTTCAGAAAAAGTTTTCACATGTATTTTTTACTCTGTTTTATTTGGACATAAAAATATTACAATGTAATATTCATAAACTTTAGATACAATAAATCACTATAAACCCTTCAACTCCCAGAAGTGATTAACATGCAATTTCTCCCTATAATATCAATACATTTTCCCACAAACAAGTAATGAGAATACTCAAACTTATCAAGTAGAAGTTGTTATCTTGATCTAACACCAAATTCTCATAACTAATTTACAAGGAAATGTTTAGCAGTTAGAGGGAGAATTAAACAATCAGATCTTGGTAATAAAAGGGTTTAAATAAATATATTGTTTTCTGTGTTTGTCAAAATATCTTACATATAGCTGTCAATTATATTGTGCTGTTTACCACTATATTGGTTAAAAAAGTTAAATGAAAATTACTCATTTTGCAAGCAAACCCTTAAAAATTGCAATTGAATTACCTGTAGATTCAAGCGCTGTGCAAGGGATAATTCTTCCCTAAATGAGGAAGTATCCTCTCCAAAACTGCTTGTTGTATTCATGAGTGAATATCCTTCATTCTCTGCACGCAAGCTCATAGTTTTTTCCTTGTATAGTTCTTCAGTTTTCTCTGCTAATTCTGCCTCCAAGGTTTTTCTTAATGACTTTTCTGCATCCAGAAGTTTATCCCTAAATTACAATTTACATTGTTTATCAAAAGTACTTAAAATACATTTGTCTAAATTTCTCTTGGTTCCAATATCCACAATTTTTGCAAGTTGTATTATTCATCAACAGTGATTATTGGTAGTATTATACAAAGGGTATGATGTTGTTGTATTAATAACATGTCTACAGATAACATCAACTATTTTTACCAACAATTGTAAGTGATTCTCATTAATCTTATATGTGCACTATTAAGTTTAATAGGAAGAAGACTACCAAACGTTTTTGTCATATTTCAAGGACTGAGAACGGTTCGTACCTTGTCAAGTGTTTTTTGTCATAAAAATTAAATCTGACGTACTTCAGTGGATAATTTTATTACTAAATTTGCATTTAAGAACACTTTGAAAGATAAAAAAAATTAATATCATTGGTTGTTTTAATCTTTGTCTATTCGTTATTCAGGATCACAGTACTTATTTACAAAGTTGATACTTCGTATATGTATGCAAACTTACCATAAAATCTATCCACGGTGTTGAAGCTAAATTGGCCGGTTGCCATAATGTTTTGGAAAAGAAGACTTCACAGCTTTGCAATTACACCGTACATTAATTTTGTTCGACGAATTTTGTATAAAAACTCCGACTTTGAGACCAGCAATTAAAGTAGAAAATGCCACACAATGAAACAGCGGAAATAAGTCATCACAGAGTTTACATCGATCGATAAAAACTTCTAAATCATTTTTTAAAACTCAGCACCAGCAAAGCTGTGAGAGTCAGACATGTTTGTTTATCGCAAACAGCAGGTTGATGGAAACAAGACACCTCAGGACCACATTTTAAAACGATGAAACGATACAATAGTCAAACAAAAGAAAATTAAATACACACTGCAATTAAAATGTTAAAAATACTTTCAAAAGCCCTCGAGACCCGTACGCGCATTAAAGGAATTCTACGAATAATCCATAACCTCATACTGTCATGGTCGTACTGTCGTTCAACTTTGCGGGAGTTTAGCGCTCTAAACTATTCAACCGAGTCATCAAAACTTCCTCTCTTAGTTTCTTGTGCTAGTATTTAATTCTAACAAATAAATAAACACACGATCAAGACTTGTAATCAACGCTCGAAGCTCGATGGCGTCCATGCAATGTTGCGTTGCTACACAAGTTCAGAAACGAACTGATATCCGTAGACCATCAAAAGAGCCAATATTTTAAGCATATTTAAACTCAATATTTGAAACAAACCATAATCTATTTGGTGATGAATTCAACTGATATGGAGCTGCATGGATATCAAGCCTAATGATAGCTATATTCAACCTACTTTTCCTCCAGGTCCAATCGAAGGTTTGTGATTCGCTGGCGGGCACCTTTCATTGCCGCCCTCAAATTCTGTCGTATTTCACCTGGATTTTCCAGATCGGATTTATGCTCCGAGTAGCCATTTACTAGGCCATTGTGGCCCCTGGTGAAGGAATCATCTGCTGAGTTGTCAAGGTATTCTAGCCCTTCGTGAATTGACTCCATACTGGACGCAAGAATATTCCAGTAAATAAATTAGTGTTTAGACATATTCAATGTTGGCTGCGTTCTAACCAATCAGCAGTGAGACAAAGTCTTGACGCCTCAGAGCGCATACACGCAGTATCGAACAAGAAACATGGCAGCCTTCTACTGTGCTTTCCCCCGCAGACTCCTAATGAAGTCTTTTTGGCGGCTTAGTTCTTCTCAAAAACTCTTCAGAAGCACGTTGTCGTTCAATTTACTGACCAGAATTCACGGAAAGGCCAAATTCTCCAGAAAAGCGGTCGGTCAAAGTGAGGCGACTTTTGAGGCGAATGGCACAAATTGTAGTGAAAATGTGGTCAGTGTTAGTACAAATTCTTCTTTCGTCCACCCTGACAAACGAACGATATTTGTGGGGAAACTAAATCCCATAGCAACAGAAAATTCAATCAAGGTTTACTTCGCTCAGTTTGGAGAGGTGGAAGAGGTTTTTTTGAAAAATCCCAAGAAGTTTAAACAAATGTGGCCATATGCATACGTGCAGTTCAAAGATGTCTCTAGCATGGAAAAGGTTCTCTCTCAAAGGCATTTGATTCACATGAGATACGTGCAAGTGGATGCAGCTTATATGAAAAACTCTCAAAACAAGATTTGCGTCTGCAATGTTCCACAGGAAATGACAACATCAGAGTTAAAGGCGCATTTTTCACATTATGGGGAAATCCAAGACGTGAAGGTGGTCCTTATGGTTAATCCTCGCTATTGCTTTATTGAGTTTACAACCACAGATGCGGTGCTAAAAGCTCTTGAAAGTCCCATCCATAAAATTGGTGAGAGCGAGGTAGTTGTGAAGAAGAGCATTGAAAACACGAAAAAGATCCATGTGAAAAGGAGAGTCTGTATACATGAAGTTCCAGAAGGGCTAACATTGGAACATTTGAAAGATTACTTTGCACAGTTTGGAAGGTTAGCATTTATCGATATGATTTTCATGCGTAATCACAAGCTGAAAAGAGACATGGCAATTTTGGCCTTTTTCAATGACGAGCCTGTCCAAGTGTTAGAAAAAAATTACCTGCACATAATTAAAGGAGAAGAGGTGATGGTAAGGCGCGCCAGGTCTCAGGATGGGAACAAGGAGCGTAACGTACAAATCTTTGTGGACAAGATTCCAGGTTGTGTAAAGAAGGAAGAACTGACACAGTATTTTGAAGGATTTGACGATGATGTTATCCACCTCAGCATGAAGAGGTGGGGAGGAAAAGAAAATTTTCAAAGTGCATTTGTTACTTTTAAGAAAAAATATACAGTTAACAAAATTATGACCAAAGCTGAACATTCTATTGGTGCAAGACAGTTTATCGTTAAAAGGTTTGGATGGAGTGCTTGAGAGCTCTAACTTGTCATTAAATTAGGTGGACACAAAGTTTGTTTCTGAATTTTACAAAATATGTTCAAAAGTTTCATTCTGATTTGCTGGGAGAGATGAAGTTTTCAGGTAATATAATGCAGGAGATTATTCAGTGGAAAAAAAAGGTAACAGAGTGTTTCACTGGGCATTGAAATTTTTTGCAGCTAAGAAACTTAAAGAGAAAGAAAGTTTTGTTTTTTGGTGAATGTGGTTGTCTTGATTTGATGGCAAAGGGAAGACTGTCTTGCTCATTGTGCCCGTGGGGAGTACTCCATAAAGTGGAAATATTAATTTTTCCTCTCTACCATAACTATTTTGATCACTCATTTACCAATGCTGTTTGATTTTTACTTGGTCATGAGAAAAGTGATGCACACTTTGTAAAATGTTCACCTTCCTTTTTATTGTTTTTAAGTAAATCAGAAATATAGGTATGATATGGCTACATTCACTTGCATTTCTTCAATATGAAGTGTATCAATGTAAGAATGTTTTGCAAGCAAACCATGTTCATGTGAATTGAGGCTGCCCAGCTACCATGACCATGAGCACACACCTCCTTGATCTAAAATTTTACTGTGTCCATAGAGTATTTCAAGGAATTTCACATATCCATGGCAGAATAATAACCTACGATTGGGTAGTAGCATACAGGCAATTGTAAGAAAAGTTAAAAATGGATAGTTTGCAAATTTCAGCCTAAAAATATATTATGCATTCATATTCTCAAAAATAATGAAAATGTTAATTTTTTCAAAGTTCTTGGAACTCACTCTAATTGCCTCCTAAACCAGTGGAAAAGAATTGTGAAGTGTAATTTTGTGACACTTGTTGTCCAAATAATATCAAGGTATACATGTAAAAATTGAAATCGCTGTCAAGGATAGAAGGGCAACTGCAGAAATCTAGTTAAGGCAAAATGATAAGAGTTCCATAACTTTTTTTAGTAATTAAGAAGCTCTCCCTCACAATACTTCGAATTTCACTAGGAAAAAAATTTCCATCTAATAGATGGAAATAGTGAATTTTTTTTGAAGGGCATATGAGGGAATTAAAAAATTTGCAGTAGATTTTCCAAGATCTTCACACTGTCGTGTAGTTACATGATCAAATCTTACTGTAAGTCAACTAAACTGCTCTAAAATATATGACAAGAATAAATAAATTGACTTTCCCTCCACATGAAAGAGACCAACTTAATAAAAGGAGTGAAAATTTAAACCTAATAGCTGCATCATGTGGGTTGCAGCAAGTTGAAAATGGGATTAAGGTTGCCACACTATTGAAAACTGGAGTTTAATTCATTAGAAACAACCTCAGTTCCCATAAAATAATTTGTCTTTCACTCACAAGCAATGATTCAGCAATAGAAGTTTACACACAAACGGGCACTTGTGGCATTGGAAAGTGCCAAATGCCATTCACCATTACATGATTATCTTCAATACCCCTTTCTCACACAACCGCAGCTATTGCCAGTACACTAAAATGTTCTCTGTTTCAATTATACCAGTACCTCATCAAGCCATGTGATACAGTATGAAAATAACAATGTTTCAGACACAAACAATAATAATAAAGTTAGTTTTTTTGGGATTCATGCTGTGATTTGTCTGCTCCTATATTTGCTGGATCTCTTCTTTTAAATATTAACAAGACCGGTTTCCATTCACTACAGACAATTTTTTTAATACAATCCATGGAGAAGTTGGTCTTCAACTTGCCAACCTACCAATCATACCAGATTTAGCAAATTTGACAAATTCCTTTACAGGAACAATTTCCATGGAATAAGTCCTCTACTGGAATCAAACACAACCATGCTGTGAAATCCTTTAAATAAACACAGCCCTTGAACCTCAAATGTAGTGCACTGACTTGTGCACTAGCACTACATTCAGAATGTTAATTTTTAAAGAGACAGGTTTAAGGCTTCAGAAGACGTGACCTGTAAGCAGCTTGGTATAACTGTTTCAGAGAAACATGGTGATCACAAATGAAAATCCTGCTCCAACACCCAAACCAATGATAAGCATGAAAGCCATCATAGTTCCTGCTGTTTCTGCATGTTCTGGCTCCACCATGCTGTGATAAAATGAAAAGGAAAAAAAAGAGTGAAAATTAACCTTTAGCATCTAATCTCCTTGTTCTGTTATTAGAAATACCAAATCCATAATATCTAAACTATAACCCAAAATTATTAGGAAGTCATTTGCATATTCTGAACCCACAGACTTAATGAATAATCACATATCAAAAACAACAAAAAAAGATAAACAAGTAAGAACCACTTATCACAGAATATTGATTATAATAAAAGCCCTACACTTCAATAGACACCAAAGTTTCCACCACTTAACTTTACTCTTTAATTCCCAAGAACCAATTCTTAATTCTCCCAACTAGCTGTTAGACATTTCCTTGTAAATTTGTTATGAGAACTTTGTGTTAGATCAATAACAATTTGAGTATTCTTATCACCTGTTTGCTGATTAATGTAAGGACATTGTAAAAAAAAGTTGAATGCTAATCAATTCTGGGAGTTTAAGGGCTAAACCTTACACAGCACATCTGATGAAAGTAATAACCCCTAGCTTTTCACCACCAATGATTTATTTAAGTAACATGCAACAAAGTGTGAAATTATTTCTTTACTTGAAAACGATCCTGACAAAAAATACAAGTTCAACCAAGTGTGATTGCTAAATATTTTCCAAAACAATTTACTCATGAAAACTAAATGAGGTAATTTGAGTGTAGTTTTTGTCTTTATCATTACCATTTTAATCATCATCACCATCATCACAATGCAACTACAGATTAATTAGTAATATATCAGTATATAAATAAATAAATTACTGTTTAACTTACGATGGTCCATACATCATGCACAAGCTTCCAAGATAACCATTTGAGATGGCAAATAACACCATGAATATTATTGGGAAGTAATCCTCATGGAAAAATATTGGAGTGCCATGTGGTCTCGGCAATGCATTACATAATGCAAACAAAGGAAGGAATACCACTCTTGAGAAACAGAGAATAGGCAGAAGATAACCATCTTTGCCAGGCTGAAAGAAAGTTGGATGAAGTAATCAGTAAAACAAACACTCATGAATGACCAAGTTGTATTCTTCGATAAATGGCTGCATTTAAGATATTTTTCAAAAGTAAATGGAGCTGTACACATCAAACTTGCACAGCAACAGTAGTAAAGGGACAAAGCTAAGGAAATCTCAAACAGTTAGAAATCTCTACAGCTGACTAAAACTACAAGGTGATTTTTTTCATAGTGCTCCACAGGGAATCAATAGTAAGAACTTGCCCTAAAGATTTGCACCTAACAAAATATTGTTACTACACTCAACTAAGCATTTTGTATGGATTTTATCATTATTTAGTTAACCCTTCAACCCCTAAATGACTAGCATCTAATTTCTCCTTATAATTTCACCTCTAATTCACACATTGAGAGATCATGAAAATAAAGGAGATGATCACCAACTAAAGAGGCTCCTGGTTGTTTTTAAAAAAAATGCTCCTGGTCAGCACCTTAGGAAATATATAGAGGACAGTATGGAGAATATGAATACTGATGTTAGGGTGTAAAGGGCTACTTCTACAATAACTGGTTGTTTGCTATAAACTTTTGAATACAAACTGTGCTGGTTAACTCCTCCAAGAACAATTTAAAATGCTCTTATCCAAAATACTCACCCACTGTGTAAAAGAAGCTGCTAGTCGGCCACAGAAGTCTCCAACATTGAACAAAAGGAAGCATGTTACAGGAACAAAATAGATTTCTACAAACAAACAAACAATGTCAAGTAAGTAACTTTACACATTAATAATTGCCCAAAAGATGTATGTGTGGTACTGAAAGTTATATGGAAATCTTCTGTTAGGATTATTTAGTTGGTGTATTCACATCCAAGATTAGGATATTGACAGCTCAGAGACAATACCAGGTAAAGTCATGCAATTCTAAACAACATTGACTCAAAACAAGCCTCAAATTGTTGCTTTCAAGGTCATAATTTGCATCCTGGAGGCTTTGTGCATGCCTTTAGATATATCTTTTTTCATTTTAATGATTTTTCTTTTAATTTCTCCAATTTAAAGGGGATTTGTACACAAAGCTATGTAATAAAAAAAAGAGGCCACTGTACTCATTCAAAAGCTTAAAACCATTGTACCTCTTTACCTGGCCCATTGTTCAAAAAATAGCATGTTCTTGGAATGCACAAACATGAATTTGCCTATTTATGTGATTATAAAGCACAGTACTGGGTGTGCAGTACAATACTGAGGAATCACCATATGCTATTGGGACTTTCAAGAAATGGGCTCCTAGTGAAATTTAGTTTTGCTTTGTTCCTTTCTGGTTGGTTGGGACAATGACACAGGTTCTCTAAAATAATCACTGCATGAAGTAAAGAAAACCAATGCACTCTTGCATCACTTTTAAGAATCAATTATCTTATGTTGCTCTTTAAAAATATACCAGTCACATTTTTTTATTACAGTTATTTTCTTACTTGTCCACTCTGAGCCATCATCTTCGTGCTTTGATCGTATTCTGGATGTCAATGAAGGAAAAGCTGCTAATGTCACAAAGAATACAAACGCAACAGATGAACCTAACTTGAAGATCTGCAAGAAAAAAGAAAAAAATAAATAATAATGAAAGACAATCATTTATAAATATCCTTGAAAATAGCCCCATACATGAAAAGTTCCCTTCCCTCCCAAGTACTGTTGTTTGCATCTGAGCATGAACATGTGACATCAAAACATGATCTGACTGGGTGTTACCATTAGAAAGATTGTCATTAAATAATGTGCATAACTGACCAAGCATGAGGTCAAGATGGCTGGATATTAGCCTTGTTTTTAAAATTGCTTTTTTGGGGACCTTGACTTCGTCTTGGTCTATTAAAACGCGAAAAAAGAACTCAGCCAATATCCAGCCTTATTGACCATACAAGCTTGAACAATAAAGGATTTATTACATAGCAAAAACATTTTGCTTAATAATCAAGAGTGACTTGTTTATTTCAAAAGCCTGGAAAGAAAAGCAATCTGCATCAGTTGCACAATAAACCCACTAGAGTTGTTTATGCTCTTTTTGTTTTGAATGCCTTCTACCACTTTTTGCAACTCCATTACCAAAATTGTCCAAAAATGACAAACTTTGAAAGTCTGCTCCATGCACTTTTTTTCCTTGCATGAGATCAAAGCAGACAATCCCAAGCAGGCAATATGGGCCCATCTTGCCCACTCGGGGTGCATTATTTGCTTCATAGCCCTCAAAGGTGCCTTCAGCTATATAATAATTAAAGTTTTGGCATCGTGGGTTTACCCATAGATGCGAGTGATGCTATTGTCATCGCAAAGAAGTGGATGACAAGCCTACACAATTGTACCATACCTGTCTAAAAATCACAAAAAATGGTGGCCTTTCATTCCCAAAAGCTTCTGCTTCTTTTGGATGAAACTTAACTGACAGAAGTGCCTCATTATCCAAACCTTAAAAACAGACCACTCAAAGAAATAAGTGTGAGACCAAAAAGAAATTATTGATTTGCCTCTTCCATGATAAAAAAGAAGTAAAACAAAAAATAAACATGTGAGATATTCTAGAACTTAGATAGAACTAGACTACTCCCAAAAAAAGAAGAATTTCATTACTTCAAACTTCTTGATGACTAGTAATATCAGTTTGGGAAACTGAGGGTCACAGACAACCATGATAAATTTACAGTGATCTCAAGAAAAACAAGTCCACATCTAGGGTGCAAACATCCAAGATAAAAATTATTATGGAATAACTAAAGGGTCCAAATCCTAAATGCTGCCACTTACGAGATCAGGATAAAAACTTTGCTCTTACTTAAGTTTGAGTTTTGAATGATCCCTGATCGTTTTACAGCTGGTATCTGCCAGTTTGCCAGTCTTTCAATCTGTTCACTTTGACTATATGGGCTCTCTGTGAAGAAAGCAACAAGAAAACCATTGATAAATAAATAATGGACCTAAGCCCAGCAGATGTCCTCAGTGATAGATAGGCAAGAAACAATGAATTAACCCTTAAAGTCCCAGAGGTGATTAACAGGTAACTTCTCTTTGTAATATCCATAAATAATCTAGCAAACAGCTCACGAGAACACTCAAACTTATCAGGTAGAAATTATCTTGATCTAACACCAAATTCTCAAAACTAATTTAAGAGGAAATGTGTAGCACTAGGGGGAGGGGGGGGGGATTACTGTAAGACCTTGTGAGTCATGGGATCAAACACAAACTGTAATTGACATAGTAAGCAAAACACATTGGCCAGAGCAACAATTACTTGTCACACAGTTTATTCTGAATGGACCTGATGGGCTATTGAGTGGGAAATTGTGCTTTACTGATCTAGCCACCTCCTTCATATCTTACTGAAAGCACTGAATTCTATCACTAAATTGTTCAAATATTGAGCCTTGTAAGTCTGCTCCAAGTATTTTTTTTTAACTTGTAGGGGATCAAAGCAAGTGATTCCTAACAGGCAAGATGGGCACATCTTGCCCGCTTGCTAGCCAATCAGAACACAGGATTCACTTCATATTAATCACAGGCACTATACAAACAAGCAAATAGAACATAATCTATACTTACTGATTTCAGTTCTTCTGCTATTTGGTGCTATATAATGTCTAGCAAATTTCTATAGGAAAAAAACACAATTTTGAGTGGAGACTATGTTTTGTTTCATTCTAAATGACTCTACCTTTAGCAACCACTAATGCATCTATGATGCACTATGGCAAAGTGCTATTAGCATTTTGGAATATTTTAATGAAAAATAGGTAAAACCTTAAGATTATAAAAGAGTGCACAGGTCTACAGATACTAACCCACAATAAGGGAAAATTGAATCACACATTAAGTTGTTAATTAAAAACCCTACAAAGACTTCTGGTAACTAAGTACAAAGAAAAAAGCCAAATTAAAGCTGGTGACACATCTGGTGATTTTTGCCGATCACAGTGATTGGCAAAAATCACAAGGTGTGCCCTATTGTAGTGATGGTGATTTAAAAAAAAACAGCTGCTATCTGACAGGCTACTAGCAATCAAATTTACTATGATTGGTGAATAAAATTGCTAAGTGGTGTTACCTACTTAATTAAGTTAAACCCTTGACCAAAGACAATTTGTTTTTAGTGTGTTTTCATCTACAGAGAAGTTTACCAGCAAGCCTTGCCTTTGAAAACTGCACCCCTTTTTCTATAATTGAAAAAGCCTAACACTCCAACCTTCTTACCAGTCTATTTAACATCATGTATGTGATAAGACATAGAGTGAGCACTACTGCTGCTGACATGAAGTACCCGAAGCCACTGCTTACAGCATCCTTTCCTCCTAGAGGAAAAAAACCAAGTAAACACTTTAAGAAAAGTGATGCAAACTGTATATTACAAGAAGAAAAAGTTTTTCTGAAAGAGCATTTTGATGGAACATGACTGAACTACAGAGAAAACAATGGAAAACAACACAGATTTGTGTATTATTTCTATGATTCTACGAGCCCATAGAAAATAACTCAAAAAATATTATGAGCAGAAAAACATTCATGATTGCAGTGTGATTTTCATAGAAAAATTAAATGGTATATTAGGGCAAATCCAGTGCAAACTCAAGATAGGAACTACAAATAACTTGCTAATTTAAACCACTTTGTTGTGTGACCAAACAAGCATGTACTAGTAGGAAAATAAGGAGTCTACTTTGCCAATAAAGATGGTGAAATTCTTAAGCAAACTTGGTTTGCCATACATGTATTTCAGACCTTGTGACCAGAATTCTCACCAATATTCAGAGCAAACTCATATTTCTTTCAGCATCCAATGACAAAACTCTCTCAGACTATCAGATTGTAGATAAATAAAGGGCATAAGTTTCTAAAGAAACTGTGATGGTGGGTCAAGGGGGGGAGGTTGTTACAATATAATTTGGTTTTAACAAATGAGTTAATGATGTAAATTGGACACCACTTAGTTTCTAAAGCTGATGTTTAGTATTAGCCTTCTGTCAGATGCTCAAAATTACAATCAGCTAACACTCAAAATATCAGCTTCAGAAACTCTTTATGGTGGCCAATCCACAATGTCAACTCAGCTTATAAAGCCAAACTATAAGATGATACATGTTACTTACCTAGCAGTGAGAATATACTAGCTAAAGCAGCAAATGTGCCTCCAACACCCTGCCCAGAGAGAGGATGTTAAAAAAGTTGAGTTGAATGACAACAAAAACATTACTTAGAAGCGAGGGAGAGAGGTTTTGAATTATCTGATTAAGAGGGTTTAAAATGAGGAAAAAGAAAATCTAGTACAAAACCTGTAGACCGTTTCCTTCTATTTGATTTTTCTTATCACACATTCTGTTTATCTTCACTATGCTAAAGAAAACCAGCATAGTACATTGTACCTTCTACTGGTCACAGAGTCAAATCTGCACTATTACTAATGTCAGTTTAATATCTATTAGAGACCATAAACATTAAGTACTTTACCTGACCAGTCATAACAGCTCCAGTGTATTTTGGAGGCATCATTCCACAGACACCAAAGAGTCCTCCTTGATAAATTGCACTGCTCACTGTAGAGGACAGAAACTCAGGATTAACTTAAAATGTCTTTGTACACAAAGGCTCCATGTCTCTGCACACCTGTGGCAGCACCAGTGTTCAACATGCAATTCAATTTGAAATATACACCAGCATGGAGGACCCACCCATAAACCATTCATCAATAACAAGCATAAAATATGAGCTTGTCCACAACATTCAAGGTAAAGCTGCCTTCAAAGAGAGTGAATTTAGTGGCTTTTGTTATCAACTCCCTTCTTTCCAATATCTATACTTGTACATGGACAATGCTCATGTTCAGAAAATTACTTCATATTTTTTCAGGTGATCTGAGATATCAATTTGTTTGTAAAATAAGTTTGTAGAAAAAAGATAACAAAACCATCTTTACAAGATCAGTTATCAGATCAGTTATCACTTACTGTTAATAAGGATGATAGTTCCAATTGTGATGTAAAAGAAATCTGTTGTCCCTGTGGATTAAATAAAAATGTCCAAAATTATAATCACTTCATTTGAGTATAGCTAAATCTGCTAAATTTCCAATACCTGTCAGTTTGAAAATTTCCAGAAATTTGAAAGGATTCTTATTATTGTCACTTGTGAGAGTAGGAGGATTCAAGAATGGAAGAATAAGAAAGCATTGAGCTTCCTTGCTTGTACTTAGTGCAACATTGCAGTTGCATGAACAAAAACAGACACAACATAAGAGATATCATGGAGTAAATAACTATGCTCAGGGCATGAAATTAATTTTTTTTTCTGATAGCCACTTGGCTCCTTAATTCTTCAAAGTGGTAGCCAAGTGAAAAAAAGTTGGTCGCCATTTTCAAAGACAAACAAAACCTTCTTTTAAGCTGTCAGCATTCTAGACAGCCCCTCCAAAACTAAGTTTGGGAAAAGATCTTTAACGTGCTACAAAGTGGACACTAGGATGGACGATATACAACGTTAAAGCTCACTTAATTCCAAGATAACGTCTAGTTATCAATCGAGATGCATCTGTTGTGTTTTGGAAACAAACATAGCGAGGAAGTTTGCAAAGAATTTATCTTTGCAAATCTTTTTAATTCACTATATCTCTTGGTAAGGTTATGATGAAACATTCTAGTTGCCAATTTGGCGACTAATTTCCAGGATTTGGTCACCAAAGTGAAAAAGTTAGTCGCATTGGTGCCTGTATTAGGTGCAATTTCACGCCCTGATGCTGCAATTATTACTATATACTTCTCAATAACTGAGTTTAAGGCTCATACTGAGCCTTTTCCAGTCAAGATTTATTGATTTAGCAAAATAACAAAGTTCTGAAACTTGCAGCATAGACCAAGAAAACAAGAACAGTAAGATATTTCATATCTTGTATCTGTGGATTCAAATAGAGGGGTATAATTTCAAATCCCACCAAACTCTAATTTAACAGGCTGTATAATTATTAAAATATGGTCACTAACTATAATACAACTATAATAAAGATAGATACTCACATTTTTTGGTGTCAATCACTACCAAGACTGTTGTCAAAACAAAACACAATGTCATAATACACACTGATGTGATCATTCTGACTTGCAGTGGAACCCTGAAAGAAAAGTGTGTCAATAGCTAATTTTGTGAGGATAATTTGAACAATGAAGTATTTAAAACAGTTCAATTTTTGCATGCTTGGCTCAATATTATTAACACTAAAACAGGATTTGGTCAAAGCTTGAGTCTTGTGTAACAGAATATATGAAAAAAATTGTATACAGTAGGTGCAAACAGCCCATGTGTCAAAATAGAAGACGTCAAGTGCTTTATTTTTGCGTGCGAGAATCACATTGTTTCCTCAATTCTGTGAATTGAGAACCTTGAAATTAATCCTCAACACTCCATTCTCAAAAGTTTCAAAGTTTAAGTCTAGACTGTCAAAGGTACTATTTTGAAGGGAAAAAAAAACATTCTTACTTGTGCTTAAAAAGGGTGTTGAGTAAGAACATTAGAACATTGGGCACCATGGCTGCTACTGAAAAATAATTCTCAAAGCTATGCTTCAGATCTTTATCTGCCTTTAATTTTTCTTGGAAATACTGTTAAAAAGAATAAAGAATAAGTGTGAGTAATCTGGTGAACATGAAAAATAAAAATTTGCCATATCCTGAAGCAAACAATTGTATCTCACAAGAAATCACATTTACCCAACAAAAATAAAACAAAATAACAACAACAAATCTAATTACTGCAAAAAGAGGTGTGTTTTGAATGTTAGGGAGTATTGTCAACAAAACCAATGGAGAGAGAAACCTACAGAAATCCAGGGCCTTAGGAAGACCTTAACACCTCAGGCTTCTTTTCTAGAAGATAAAATAACTGATTTAACAGAGACGACTGTTTCATTTCATGCATACAATCATTATACTTACTGCATGTGCAGTGATGAACATGTTCCAGGGCAACAGGGTGCCCACTCCTTGAATAAGCATGATAAAGTAGACCACATTGAACCTGCATAAAGACATTGTTACTGTTTCATAAACATAACCATATAATACTTTAAAAGGATTTAAAAGTGTTAAAGGAAAAAACAAAAGAAACTTGCTCAGTGCTTGTATCACAATCTTCTAAGTGAGGGAATGTTTCTGCTAAGTCCCGCTAAATAAGTTACACTTAAGGGGTTGAGGATTTATTGGGTTTTGTGATGATGTGGTAAGTGACAGCGACAGTGACAGAAGATATTTTGGTCTGGGTTTCAACACTATCTGCTGACTGCACTAATTTACAAAGGTGTTTAAGAAAAAGAGCAAAATAAGCTCATGACAATGCTTATAAAGTAATGAAGGAAATACTTCTAACAAGTATCATCAAATCAACATCATTTAAGAGACCAATATTTTCTGTTTTTTGATGAGGTAAGTGACAGTGAAAAATTACAGCCAATAGTTAGATCTGCATTTCATCAGTATCCACTAACTTCAATAAATCTAACCACAGGCAGATCACACTATGTGTTCATGGTTAATAATTGTTGACCTGAGACAAAAAAAATTTATGAGGGTTAAGAATAAAGCTATGGAAATGACATATCAAATTTACATCTCCTTCTGAACATCTCAATAGGGTTAAATGGAATGTCAGTTGATGCATGTGATATTTTTTAGCCCTCATGGGCCATTTGAAGCCTTTTTGTATGAAATTACTTTCAGCCAGAGGCCATTAAGATCAATGTCGTTGTTGATCAATGAGATGTTGCTTTATCTATTTGCCGAATTTGAGCTTCATCCCTCCAACAATTTCCGAGAATACCAATCCTGAATTGATGAGTACCCCTTTCTTAATATGATTGGTTCCAAACTCAGCAACCAAAGAAATGCAAGGCAGGAAGGCTTTTTCAAATTTACCATACAGCGCAGCAACTTCCTGTGGCAGCCCACTGCCTTTCAAAACCAAGTTATACACTGATTGGTAAATTTGAAATGAACTGCTCACTTCAAATTCTTTGGTTTGCTAAGTTTGACCTAGATGTAATTAAGATATGCAATTTTCAGAGTTTCATTCTTAACCCTCAGAGATTTTGTTCCCCTCATGGCAATAATTATTTACCATGAACAGATAATGTGATCTGCCTGTGATCTAACACAACTAACTCCTCCCTTGAGGTGAGGTGCTCATATATTAACCAAACTTGCCATCAACATTCCTTGTCAACACGAACTTCACCATGACAATCAAACTACAATTTATAATTATCCCTTTATTGCTACAACCAATCCTTTTACTGGATTATCTATTTCTCCTTCTTTATCTTTCAAGAATTGAACTACACTTGATGCTTCCTTAACCCTTTATATCCAAAAATCAGTATGCTTATTCTTCATACTAATCTTTACACATTTCCTAAGGTGCTGATAAGGAGAATTTGTTTACAAATCAAAAGCATCGTTTGTTCGTGATCATTTCCTTTATTCTTATGACCATAATGTGCAATTCAGGAGTGATATTATGGGGAGAAATTTGATGCTAATCACTCTTAGGGCTTATAAGGTTAACTTTCAATGCTGCCTAATCAGAACATCAACTCTTGGTCAATATTTAAATCCATTTATAACTTGTTCTTACTTCCACTGAACTTAATCTTTGTTTCTAGTAATTCTACTGAACTATGCTCTTTAATAGTTGTAATCTTCTTATCTCAATCTGTGAGAGAAATACAGGCACAACAACATCATAATTCAGAATTTTTAATTCATAAAGCGAATAATTCCTTGTTGCCGATAGCACAGTATCTAATGCCAGCTATTGGCAGTGATAAATTAAATATCACGTCATGATCACTAAAAGAAAAGCATCCTTGCTCTAAAAACATGTTAAAACAAGATCACATATCTAATTTTGACTGTAAGATCCCATCGCTAATTTTAATCATAAAAGTATTAAAGGTCATCTCCTGGAGAACGTCAGAAGAAAAAAAAAATTGAACTCTCATCGACCACCAACGTTGCCAATTCATCACTCAAATTAATTCTTTATCTTTTCGCGTAAACGTAACTCTTTCGTTAACATTAAACAAGGTATATATAGCTAAGGAACGACATGTTTCATGAGCATGCTTTGAGCAGGAAACTTGAAAAATTTCAAAAAAAAAAGGTTGCTCATAAAAAATATCTTATTATGTAATCGGATTATTTTCAGCCAACATTGTAATTTGTTCTCAAGTTACGATGTCAGCAACTTTGCAACTTGTTGCTGTTCTCTTTTTTTAGAAATTTTCATCGTCGTTTGACTTCTAGCTTCATGCATGCACGAAAAAAATGAACTCACGTAACCTGTGATTACGGTTTAGCTACCACAGTGGATGTTCGCACTAAAGTAAAATCCAGGTTTCGGCAAGGGGTTTTCACAATAATTGAATATCCGCTGCAGAATGTCCGCCTATTGAATTTCCGTGAGGAATACGTAAATCTCTCACGTTCGCATCTTTGCGACAAAGTCAAAACCACTAAAGTGCGGACGTCATATTTTCTTTCCAATCTTTTTTCTTTTTTTTTTTTTTCAAAATACCTTTGATTAACCACCTGCCTTTATATTTCTTTTCTAATATAGTCATTCGTATTTAACACTGAGGTTATGTCTGTCAATTTTCTACGTTGGTTCAAACATCTGATCGGCCCACTATTTCAAATGATTAGAGAGTACCCCCAAAAGAGATGTTGGAAAAGCTCGGGAAGGAAGCTCCAAGGAAATACAAGTTATCGCACAAGAGAGTGGGAGATGAATTAACATAACGACTCTGCTGACAATTAATTTTGTTTTAGCGTGCTTAACAAGTCCTTGGCTACTGCCAGCGACATGTATCAACTTTGTCTCTTCCCGGTAGCTCAAGCAATCGAACGGACAAAGCTTCCCCCATCTAACAACCATAAACGCTCGCGAAATTGAGTTTCAAACTTAGAAGCTTACATTGTTCGACAATAAACCACTGACCCTAAAAATAAATTAAGTTATACGTAAACTGTAAATATAGCATTTATCGGTTCTCCTGGAAGTTTTCTCAAAGCAGGCAACTTATCTGCAAAGATTGGCTCTCATTCTGGACTACAGGATGACTAAAACCTAACACAACCTGTTCCGGAGAACAATAAGTGAGCTAAAAGTCTTATAAGCGATAATGCAACGGAAAAGCACTTTCTTCTCTCGATGCCGACTAAGTCAAGCTCAAATTCTACAGTTCTATCTTTTTCTAACTATCTACGACTAGCATACCTATCTTTAGGCTCCATTGATACGATGAGGGTTTTCTTAGCTGTACTTTTCTCTCTCTTCTCGAGAAACGCTTTCGTCTCGACTTTGACTTCTTCGCCACCGGCACCCATATCGAAAAGAAATTTCCAGCAGATCTGCTATAAAGCTGCTAAATATTCTAACAGTGTATCCACAGTAACTAATATAAGACAAATCGATGCGTAGGAATTGGGCGAAGATTTCTGAGGGTTTGCGATGCTCTGAGAGCAAAAAAAAATTTGCAATCCCAATCTGAACGAAATCTGAACGCGTTATGTGTGTTGCCAAATTTGGCGCAGGGCTTTTGATAACCTGAGGGCGGTTCAAAAGCACTTAGCAGGGTGGGGAGGGACGCTTCCAAACTTTCACAGTTTATTGATCTACACTGCCTTTGTGAGTCCAATATCCTCTAGTTTGAACGTAGTCTAACTCTAAATCCAGGAAATCAATTTTTACTCATATTTTAACTCAAATTGTGCATTGCTATCTCTAACTTTGCCTTAAAAAAAAGTGCTAATCTATCCTCCCATGCAAGAGTGAACATTCCGTCCCCGCTATCACGTGCAGGTCACACATCTTGCATGTAGCTCTGCTGATGTGAGATAGATTTTCGTCATTTTCATTTTTTGCTGATGTAAATCTTTTCATTTTCTTTAAGTAAACTAGTGTTACATTAAGAGTATCACTAGGATTTTGACCCAATTTTATCGTGTGCGGTAAATTGCAGAGAAACTCGATATGCATCTTTGCTTTGACTATTTGCGACCGGAAGTGGCGGCAAGAGCAAAAAAAAAAGAAAAACACTCTGCAGGAATAACGTTCGTCCATGGCAAAACATGCCTTTATTGATCTCATTTCACGTATCTTCAAACTAAAAGAAAACAACAAAAAAGAGAGGTGCATATTGAAAAGAACAGCTACAAAAGGAACAGCTTAAGAACGATTTGAGTGAAGAGAAGATGCGTGTGTGATCATTTCCGGTCAAATGAACCGAGATATGTTATGCGACCTTTCGTGATTCAGTCTCATAAAAAAATGCGTTTGCTCACGTCCTACGATGTCTCTCTTTTTATTTATTTTTTTTTAATGGAAGACAACAATCCATCAAACAAAAACCATAACAAACGTGAGGAAGAACAAGTAGGAAAGTCTTCCGATTTATCTGGGGAACCCCTGGTAAGTACCTCCTGAACACCCTGTCCCATAGGGAGCTTTGAGAGGTGAGGTAGGGTTAAGACCAAAGCTAAAATTAGAAAGGCATGTTCAAGCTTGAAAATTCCTGTGCAATTGATATCCAACCATCTCAGACATTCAATTTTTCCGTTCAGTATCACCCTTGAATCAAATGTAAAGGTCATGACAATACAGGAAATGATCACCAATTTAAGAAGCTCCAGATTGTTAAACAAATTCTCCTTCTCAACATCAGAAGAAATATATAGAGAAAAGTATGGAGAATATGCATACTGATGTTAGGGTGTAAAGAGTTGAAAGATTATTCCTGTTGTGAGGTAGCATTCATTGCTATTACACCTGGCTTACCGGCCCTTACAGAACAAATATTAGACACTTTGCTTGCATCATGTTTCCAAGGGCCTAAATTTTTTAATTAACTGAAAATATAAATCCAAAATGTTGGCACTCTTTTCCTATTTCAGTCTAAATTACGAACATTTCTCCTAAATTGACTCCCTTTGTGCTTTTTTTCTCTTACTTTTCTCAAGCTGCCTAAATAAATGTTTGTTTGCATGCCTGCTATTATTGTCGTTGTTTTCTGTGAGTGCATGCTTTCACCTTTTTCTCTTGTTTCTTTTTAACCTAATCAAAAATGTTTTGTACCCAAAATATAGCTGATGTCTCACTTAGTAAAATATGAGGAGCCTATAGCTCACTTAAGCCTCTAGGTTTCTCTGTGGGTCTCCTTGCCACATGTTAAATTTTCAGTTACATTTGATTGATGTATATGTAATTTCTTTTATTTATACTAATGTCTTAAACTAAAAAATGACAATTAAACATTGTGCAGTACTAGTAATTTCATACAGCTTCTTTCACAGTGTCTCACTTTTTCACAATTCCCTAGCAGTGTGTGCAAAATAAATAACTCTTATCATATATTAAAGTTCATAAAGTTCATTCATTAAAGTACCCATTAGCCTGGAGAGTGACTGCAAGCATCATATTTCTCCTCACAGTTTCACTGACAAATCAGACATGAAGGTTGTGAGAATAAAGGAAATGGTTGCCAATAAAAGAACTACTTATAATAACCCTTTAACTCCCAGTGATTAATATGTAACTTCTCCCTATAATATCCATACATTATCCAGCAAACAGGTAGTGAGATTATTCAAACTTATCAGGTACAAGATTTAATCTCAATTGAAAACCAAATTCTTGTAACAAATTCATAAGGAAATGTGAAGCAGCCAGAGGAGAGAATTAACAATCAGATCTTGTGATCTCTTTGTCAGTATCATAAGAAATGTAAAGAGAACAGTATGGAGGATGCTTACGCTGATGCAAGAGCATAAATCAGGGTTGAAAAGGCTGAAGACTATCAAACATAAGTAAAAATGGTTAAGACTTGGTACATGCTGAGACTCCTTTTCCATAAAATTCAAATAGAGAATAGCCCTTTAATTCCCAGAAATGATTAACATGTTATTTTTAAAAATTAAAATTCTCCCAATAATATCCATACAATATCCAGTACACAGGTAAAGAGAACACTCAAACTTATCAGGTAGAAGCTGTTATCTTGATCTAACAGCAAAGTCTTGTAACAAATATACAAGGAAATGAATAGCAGCTAGAAAGGAGAATTAACAACTAGATCTTAAGAGCTGAAGGACATAAACAAAAACTGCAAGACACCACCACATTTGAGTTGTTGGGAATAGGAAAAAAGCAGATGTACTGGTAGATAACATTTGAGAAATAATTTGTATATGGACAGGTTTTTGATGTGACAGACAAACAGTTTTGCACATGACAAAAACACTGGGAGAAAACAGGTTTTCAAATGGATATGATAGCTATGTGGTTTGGCACAAGACTAAAAACTGAGAGAAAACAGGTTTCCCATGTAATTTGACAAATGGTTTTGCATGTCACGACAAAAAAACTAAGAGAACAATTGATATTACAGAGAAGGCATGAAGTAGTTAAAGGCTGTGACATAGTTTGAACCCTAGTAGCAAATCTGATGGGGGGAGAGGGACTATTTGTGCCTCAATACTCAGTACTCAGTACATGGAAGAGGGGAGGTATTTTGCCAAACATAGTTTTCTATGAAAACTTTTCCCATCTCATCTTTTTTTTGCTATTTTTCTTTTCTTTTTTTTTTTTTTAAATAAAAGACATTTTTCTTCAAAAAAAATATGCTGCTTACACTAAATAGGGCTATGTTTGGTACATCAATTGCACTAATCGGATCACCAGGTATGTTACTGGCTTCAATAAGATTGGGCCAGGAATGTTGCTGGCACCAATCAAATTACACCAGATCTAAAGATTTCATCATTCAGACAGTGTTACTGGGATTTGTTTCATTTTGCATAGTCACATGCAAAATAATTACTTTTGATGTTCAAAGGCAACTTTTTCTGTGCTGTATGATATCAAGATGCTGCATAATACCTGTTGTACTTGAGGATTACAGTACTACCACAGCATCAGTAGCAGAAATAGGTATTTCTGTTTTACTTATTTAATTCCACAGTGACAAGGACTGGTACAGTATGTTTACATAATTTGTGCTTCCATGTATATCTGATTGTTTGTTTTTAGAAGTTTTCGATGTTTTAAATTGCATTTAAGCAATACAGCTTTGTCATAACTTGTAACTTTTGTTTAGACATGAAATTTCTATTTAATCTTTCCTTACTGATAAATTTCTCACGCACAAAAATGCTGTTGTTAGCAAATTTTCTAGACATTCTTTGCACCTTACCATTTTCAACTAAACAAATTTGCCCTTAGCTGCCTGCCCTTGCGAACTGAATTCCCAGTTTTCTGGGAATTCCTAGGAATTCCTAGGAATTCCTAGGAATTCTCAAAAATTCCCAATTATGCAAATGATCCTTGCAAACTGAATTCCCAGTTTTCTGGGAATTTCTGGGAATTCCTAGGAATTCCTAGGAATTCCTAGGAATTCTCAAAAATTCCCAACTATGCAAATTAGCTCTGATTTAAAAAGCTTGGAATTACTGGGAATTTCTGGGAAAGGAAGACTCCAGTTTTGTGAGGACTTGAAATCCCTAGGAATTCCTAGGAATTCTCAGCTTTACAAACTACCTATAATTTAAGAAGTGTGGAACTCTTGGGAATTTCTGGGAATTGAATTTGAGGCAATTTTAATACCCTGAGGTCCACATAAATTCTAAGAAATACCTTGAATGTGAAGGTTTTAAGAAAAAGAGTAATTTCAGAGGCTTAAAACTTTGGCTCAATAAAAGGTATGCTATACAAAACTTACCAAGAGATATACATACATGTACATGTTTATAACTTAAAGATCATGAAATTTATTACTCAAACTAAGTTTTAGTAAATCTTTACATTAATATGGATTTTCTCATGAACCAGCTGTCAGTTATGTTAACTAGAAATTGCCAACTTCCACAATAATTAACAATAATTACATTGTTATCTTACTTCCCTAACCTACATTACTGGTTGCCTTTGTTAGAAAACCTTGGAACAGTCAAGCTTAGTTGCCTCCAACGCTGTCAGAGACTTTTTGTTGACAATACTTTTAGTAGAAATTTCATGCCTTAGACAAACAAATTCAACACCTAATTAATCTTTCTTTTTTCATGATTGTTGTTGCTGCTTTTTTTTTCAGTTTTTTGCTCTATTTTCATGACCAATTGCTGTAATTTGTTTTGCTGTTTTTATTCTTACAAAACATTTTTGTAAGAGTTCCAATACTTGTGGATCATCCACACACTTTGCAAACATTTGGCATGCAGACAAGACAGAGTCAGTCAATGTTCCCTTTGAGGAAAAACACCTTTTATATGACGTCTTCAATGTACTTTATTTGAAACTCTGATCTGAAAATATTTGTCAACAAGACTTGTTAGTAGTGAGAAATACCAACTAAGTTTCCCTTCATACCTTAATTTCTTAAATGTCCCAATCGCTGGATCTCCCAAAAAACATTACATCTTTTTATTTTTGGTGCAAATTACAAGTCCTTCTTTATATAAAAATGAAAAGCGCTAGTCACACTTCAATAATAACAGCTCTTAAGTTTACTTGTTGTTCTTCTCTGTCTGTCAGCTATCAACAAAATTGTTTTATACTTCGGGCAGTGCATAACTATTTGTGGACCAGAGTTCCAACGCACCTCTGTAATCGCATATAGCTACTTCTGTCTCTTGTACAAATGTTTCTCCTTTGTAAGACGCACTCTACTCTGTTGTCAATACTGCTTTAAGTTCAGTGGAAACGACTGACTGAGGAATCGAGATGGCGGTGTTGGAACGTGTTGCTGAACGCTTTCTACGGTCAAGCTTTGTAGATTTAGGTACTGGTACACTGGGATCATCTATGTATCTCTTATACTTCCGAATGTGGTATCCTTCTTTTATAAATATGAGGGTAAAAGACGATTTGTAGTCGCATTCAAAACTGTGATTGGCTTGTGTTATTTCTCACCTTTGCCACTAACACAACTCAAGTGAGTTTCGAGTCTTTGTTTCTTCGACAACTTTCGGCCACAAATTGAGCATTTGTAATACGATCGATTCTTGTCGATTATTTCTACATAGAGTGAGCTCACATCTTTATTTATATCACCAAGCTATCCATCTTCTAGAAGCAGAGAACCGGTCGGAGAAGTCAGAATAAAGTTGGGCACTTCTCCTAACACTGCAATCGGCAAGCCAGCGGATTCACTTTGCTAGCCAATGACAAGTCCTAAAAGATCCACGTGATCATGCCCGTGATCGGAAACAAAGAAGACTCCATTTGGCGCTCATCTTTGAATGTACTTTTCATCGGTTGATCGCTTTTCTCAACTGTTTTGCTTAATATAACATTTCTAAAGATAGCTTTTATTGTGGTTCAATGGGAAAACGAGAATAGCGTGAGTGTTGTAAAAGAAAAGAAAGTCGTTGGCGCCGTGGAGTTAAAAGAAGGGACAACAGTTGACATATTGACTGGTACAAACAAGGGTCGAATGGCCGTCTGTAAAGCTACGATTTTGAAAGTTTGAGGTGAGTAAAAATTGCGATATTCGTTACGTGATCAAAATCTTATAAAAGAATAGATGTAGCGGGTTGAATTAAGCTTACATAACCTCGGCGCAACTGAAACTAGAATAATTCTGAGAATCGAATCGGTCACTTGCATGCCGCAGTTTCTTAAGCTTATTATGCTTTACAATGAAATAAACCTATCAGTAAGGTTTCAAGATTCCTCTAGTCACGTTTGGGAACATTCAAGATTCAAAATAGGAACTGTTATTAAACAAACCTTAGTACATAAAGAAGCCCTCCTTGGTAAAAACAAAATAATGTATTCAGCCCTTTTTTAGTAAAATCCATGAGAGAGATGTACTAACTCCAATATGAAAGTCACTCAATATAACAGAGATTTCTAAATTTGAGAATCCAATGAATGCCCTTTTCCTCATAGCCATCTTAAAAGCCTGGTCTGAGCTTTAAACATACATATTTTAATATATTATTTTTTTTCAAATTCAGATGTCAAGGAATCCAGATACAAAATGGTCAAGGTTCTTGTTGACAACCTCATTCAAGGCCAACTCATTGTGAGCCCAGGAAAAAAAATACAAACAGTACAAACAGCAGCTAAGTTTGCAGTTTAGGATAACTTCATTCTAATTTATTGTTACGGTTACAACAAGATTTTAATCAAAAAATCAATTTTATTTGACTGTAATTAGCCCCTTCACTCCCAAGAGTGCTTGGTTTTCAAATATAACTTAAGATATTGTATTTTATGGAAAAGAATCAACAGATTTTATTCACAATTTGTGTCAAACCAAATTTAATGATTGATTAGAACTATTTTATATGAAAAGCTGTAATTGAGGATTAATCCGTATGAAGTTTTCAAGAAAAGAAAAATAAATCAAATTCCATCCTAATATTACCACACATTGATGTTAATAATTAATCAAAAATAGTTTACATGTAAGCCTTAAATTAAGCTTCTAAATAAATTTCATTGAATACTTGAATTTTAGCTGGGTTTTTTTAATTTAAAGTATTTATTTTATATCATTAGCCTCAAATTTTTGCTTAAAATTCCCAGTAATTCTGAAACATTCCTAAAAATTCCCAAAAATTCCCAGAAATTCCCAGAAATTCCCAGAGATTCCTAGGAATTTTTTAGATATACAGCTTTTCAGGGAAAGGCATTGGTTCTCTGAGTTGGAATTCCTAGGAATTCCTAGGAATTCCTAGGAATTCCAAGTCCTGTTGGCTATAAACTTGGAATTTCTGGGAATTTTTGGGAATTTCTGGGAATTTCTGGGAATTTCTGGGAATTTCTAGGAATTTCTAGGTTTTTAGAACCAGAGTTGTTATGGTTGGGAATTCCTAGGAATTCCTAGGAATTCCCAGTCCGAATTTACCGTGAAAATTCACACCTTTATTCCTAGGAATTCCTAGGAATTCCTAGGAATTCCTAGGAATAAATTCCTAGGAATTCCTAGGAAAATCCTAGGAATTCCTAGGAATTCCAAAAGCCATTTCGCAAGGGTGGGACTTTGCCACACCACTTCTTGTATACAACCTTGCCTGTTATCAGCTTATAAAAAACCTGCATTTTAATATGTGTTCCACAGAAGCAAATTCCAAACCAAGATGACACAGAAAAATGATCCTTGTCTCTTTGTTCAACACATTTGAATTACTTCAGAGAGCAGAAACTACTGTATGTCTTTGGTTGGGGTTTAGTAGAGATAATAAATCGAGTTTCCAGTTTGCTTTGCAATGTGAAATTATGCAGTGTGATATTGCATGGTCTGTGATGGAACAATTTTGATTTTGTGAATGACAGAGGAACAGAAGTAAGCATGGCACTGATGCAGTTTATTTTTGCTCATAATCACAAAGAAAAATGAGATAATAGATTACAAAACACCTTTTGTCTAAATTACTGGTACTTCAGATGGGTTATTTGCTCTTTATTAAAGAACAGTAAAGTGATATTTTTGTTGAAATGTTAATTTACAAGGCCTTCCAAGGGGGCTTTTGATGTTGCTATGTGGCTCATTGAGCATCACCTATTTGCTTAGGGACAAATGTTGCTGTCACTTTTTCCCTTGAATAAAAATGTTGCTGTCATACTGAATTTGGCACTACAGTAATTTCTGACTTGTGCTAGCACCTGGAAGTGTTTTCTTTTAAACATAAGATCAACCATACATAAATTTCTATTGGCTTAAATAGAATTAAAAATTACAGTGATCACTTCAAGGCCTCATATTTGTGTTTCAATTTTGATTGGTGGCTTAGATCTCTAATAGCTTCCTCACTCATGTACTCATCTTTACACATAGTCATGAAGAAAACAATTCCCTTTGGATAAACGTCAAATCATTGATTTGATAAGGAAGTCAAGCAAGGACCAATTCAAACATCCTGTCATTGTTGTATGGCACTCAACTGATAGTGTCGACAGGCCCACACAACTCCTACCATTCACGAGCAATTTAAAATCTACTTTCTTCAAAATTTTAATGGTTCTGACAGAATTTCTTTTAAATACTTTCCTTACATATTGCTCATTAAGGAGCCATTTCTCCATCAGTGTTATAGAGATTAGTTAAAAACATTGTAGCTTAAAAAGATGTTGAAAGGTGTTGACAGGCCTTCACGAACACTGCCATTTGCAAGTGATTTTGAATCTTCCACTTCCAATCAGTGACTCTGACCCAAATATCTTTGCAAGCCCCTAGACAAGGGGTTTTGTATAAGGGCCTAACCTGTAAGCTGATAGGCACCAGAGGCGCAAGATTTTAGGGAGGTCCAGAGGCATGCTTACCCAGGAAATATTAAACTATTAGGTTGTGTATTGAGGGCCAGTTTTTGAAGACCTTTTTTGTATCTTGCTTTCTATTAAATCCCTGTTATCTAATAAACAGACTTTCCCATGGAGGAGAGGGGGTGTGTGTAGCACCTGTCAAACCATCTCCCTATTGGGTCTGCTTCATCTTGTCAGAGAGCGTTGACAGGCCTCACCATTTGCATGTGAATTTAAATCTTCTCAGCTTCACAGTTTAGTTCTGACCAGGATATCTTTTAATGACTTTCTCTTGCAATGTGATAATAGAGATGGCTTTGAATATTATACTACTATGCAGTTGCATTATAACATAAGATCTAGATTTTTTCTACTCTTCCTATCAAGCAGGGAGTGACTCTTGGCTAATCTTGCTACTGCAATAACCTAGGGTTCTTTAATTTAGTGTCCTGCATATCATGTATTCATTTCATGTTAGCATTTGTGCATGCTGTAAGCTGGCTAGCCCCCAGCCCATAATCTTAATGTTGTTAAAGTCTGTCCATACAATGAATGGTCATGGATGGGATTATTGACTGACACTGCTAAATCTTAACAAAACTTTGTTAAAGTAAAGGCCATCATATAAAGCACTCTAAGAATTATCTGCAATTATTGCCCAATTACCTTTCTCATCTTGCCTTAAGTGACTCATTTTATCCTTTTTTACACTTCTTCAGAATGCTGTGGGATTTCTTCTTATCTTTCTCCATTTCATTCCAATTACGAAGATAATACAAGAGTCACCAGGCCTAACAATAATTGGTATTTGGCATGCAAACACTCACATGACCCTTTGACTCCTGTGAGTGACCAAAACAGAAATTTCTCCTTACTACAGCTATATGATGTCATGCGGACAAGTAACGAGAATAAAGAAAAATACCAATTATGGGATTACTAATTGATCCAATAGCAAATTCTCCAAACTAGCATAATGAGAAATCATTTGGCAGACTGTTAAGAGAATTAAAAAAGAATTAAAGGGTTAAGGGCGATTATCAATCACATTAAATGGTTTATTAACTTGTTGATGGTTTATTGGCAAAGTAAGGCTGGTAAGATCATAAAAAAGTCACACTGTCCTGATTATGATGTCTCTGTTAAGAAAATCAAAGTGATAAATGTTGCTTTATCCAAATTAAAAATGGATTGTCGCTATTTCAAAATGTTGCTCATTTTCTGTCAATTTTTGTCCACTGTCAGTGCATTGGAAAACGAACTGCCACATTTTTAAGCAATGTCACTTGTTGCCATGACCCCTTGAGAGGCTTCATTTATAAATCAACACTTTTTTACTATCATAAAAATAAAAACATCAATTGCATTTAGTGCCCTAATCCAACCCATAAAATAAAATGCAAACAAACCATGCAAACGCAGGGCTGGACGGCTATGAAATCTTGTAACGTAAAAATATATTCAGATGTATTACTGAATATAGCTTAAGGCTAAACATAACAAAATGTTTTAACTATTGCAAATATCATCTCAACGTCATCAATTCCAATCAACGATACCAAGCACCCTCCAATGATATGCACGGGGTTTAGTGCACAAAACATATCCTCAGTTCGAACAATCAGATAACTCAAAGATAATCCACAAATTAATTGTGACGATGTTTAAACAGATAAGCAAGTTTGAAGTCTTTCTGAATACTTTACAAATGCGTAATGGCTCGTTATGTTAGGCTGACTACACTGTTCAAAATGATTTATGGTTCACATTACAAACGGTGCGAACCTTTGTATGCACAGGAAGTTCGCACCGTTCCAAACTTTGCCTCAAACGGTGGCTGCAATATTGACATTGTATAGGGTTACAATAAAAGATCTTCTAGCTTCCTCATATTTGCATCATAAATTATCAATTCTTCGCAATTTTAACTATCAAAAGAGTGAAGACCAAACGAACTTCATAACATTGCAGCAATAAAATTTGTTTTTTCCAGAAAACATTGGTAAGCTTTCAAACTGGCAAATAATTTCATTTTGTGGAGCGAGTTTGTACGATATGGATTGCACTTACCTGTCTACCGGTTCAAACTCTGGGGTCTCATCTCCCAATAACCTTTCTTTCGCATCACGATCAACTTCCTTTTTCACCCCCATTTGCTTTAGGCCACATCAAGTTCTTCTGTAAACCCACGACAATTCACTTATCATTAAAGCCTCCTCAACCACCAGGAGAGGAATGATTCCTCATAGAAATGTTTTCGGTAAAACACAATCTTTGAGTCCGGAGTGTCCGTTTTCATTCACGTGATTTGTAACGCTAATGGACATGAGAAAAAAAAAATAACACAGAAATACGAATCATTTAAAATAAACAACAATGCACACTATTTGTAAAGGTTACAAATGGTAACGTAACGCATGCGCCATATTGCCGCGTAGACGCGGTAAAATTCTAGCCAATTACAGTTCGCCCTAAAAAACAGTGCGTGTGCCATGGCATACTTTTACATTGAAGATGATCTCTGCAATCTCATTTGTACGTTTCAGTATTTATCAAATGCATTCCGTGCCTAATTCCTTGTTAGAGGACAAGTCGTGTTACATATCCGCGATCTCCGATTGGCTAACACACGGGACACGCTGAGAGCATACACCCGCAGTGCAAATCTATTTGAGGCTCTTGCAAAATAACCTAATATCTTTTTGTCGTTAAATTGTAGATGGTTTTCAGTTGGCGCAAAATATTTTGTTCTTGCTGCTTAGAAAGATAAGAAAGCTAGATGAATCCATTGTGTTTTTAGGTTTTTTAATTCCAATCTCCATGTAGATTTAGGAGGGTAGCAAAGCAGAGGTGGGGTCGAGATGGGGCGATCCTGATACCATTTTACGCACGAATTCTAGAAATATCCACGTGGCATATGTGGTTTGAACTGTAACTCACGCGTAACGGATTTAAAAAGGGGAAATTTTATACCTCACCTCTCCTTGTCTCTCAGTAAAATATTACTTTTGGGCTTATGAAGCATCACGTACACTCCGTTTGCAACCCTCTTTTAAAAATGTTGAAAGAACTATTAGGACAGAAAGATAGTGATGACATAACTTGAGAGACTGACAAACCCTTGTCCTCAGCGAAGCTAGGTGTCTATAACTGCAAATGTTAAAATCCTATATCTTGTCTAATTACAGTCAAACCTGTTTAAGCGATCACCCACGGGAAATGTGGGGTGACCGTGTAACACAAGTTCACGGCTAAAAATAGGTTCCACAGATTAGGGGTAGAATAAAAAAAAAAAATAAAAAACGCTATTTATGGCACAATCGATCACTCACTGCAAAAAAACTCGCTAAAAAATTATACCAACATTAATTTTGGGAGAGAACATGAACTGAATTGTACTTGAAAGATAATTATCAGTTTTAATGAGTGGCTCCTCTTTTAGTAGCCGTTCAATACTGGTGGAGGAAGTTACAAACAGGTCATTAGGACTCACTCGAAGGTGGCCGCGACTGCTTAAGAAAGGTGAAAATTGTGATTCAGGTCTTTGACCACCAACCGCTTTGTGAAGGGTGACCGCTTAATATAGGTTCAACCGTACTTGCACTCTTGTTTTACTTTCCTTCAGGTAGGGTCACTTGTAAACAGTGAAATAAATAAACTATAAACACGAGTAAATACTTTCATGAAAAATCAACGATACAATCCAATAGACAGTCCAAAAAATTGTACTTGTGCAATTTTCTTGCAGGCATCAGGAGCTTAGCTGTGTCACATCAAGGGTCAAATCCAGACTACTTGACCCTTCCCTTTCAGAGAAGAAGGGTCAGAAACACCCCAAGACCCCCCTCCCCCCGATGGACAAGTAATGGTCTACATTCTTTATTACTACTGACAGTGACTTGACAAACTTGAAACAATCTTTCTGACTTGTTTCCAAATTAATATACCGCACAATTTTAATAACATTTTGCATTTCAAAAGCTACAATGCTATTAACTTTGTATTGCTCTCTGGGCTTTGCAACTGTAAGTAAGCTTCACACCAATCTAACTGTTTTTTCAAATGGAGAGTAAGTTGAAAGCAAAGAAAAAACTCAAAGAGCAACAGAGCTTATTATCATTTTGATATAAGCCTTGTGTAGATATATTAAGTTTTGTTCTGCTGAGACAAACTCTTTGAATTTATTTCTTTCTTAAATCTTCATAAAATTATATATATAAAAAAAAAACAACTACTGAAAAAAGTGAATCCACTTTCAATAAATGCAAGCCACAGTTTGTCTACTCATAATACTGTAATTGCAGCACTAAAAGAAAAAAAGGAATCTCATCAAAATACCACATTTCCTGGCTTCCAATCTTGTTCTGTAAACTGTTTTAAAACATTAGATAAGAATCTGTTTATGTACATGCTGATGCTTAATCTCAGGCAGTAACAATAAACCATAGAGAAAGGAAACTACTAGACACTGCTTGAGGAAATGCTTAACACTACTTTTTGAAATACATGGACTAAACAAATGAACTAGGAAAGTTTCCTCAAACTCTTATTTTAGAGTTCAAGTATGTCATCCCTTTGTTCCTAAATTTTGTAAATTGCAATTCAAGATCAATGGTTATACTTTCTGGAAATACAAAAAAATAATTCTTTATACCTGCCAACCTTTTTTAGTCGATAATTATTTTGTGTGGGACACAGAAGAAAAAGGCAAGATAACTACACACTTCCAGGGATATTGAATGCAGCAGCAGCCTTTACAGAATCTCCAGGTTTCTCCCTTCTAACACCAGAGGTTTTGGGTGAAGTATGATCATTTTACAATCAAGACTGTAATAACAAAATCATGATTACTTCCACTCTGGTTGTCAAAATCTCATTCCCTACTACTGACAACAGTCCTTCTCAGGACTGCCCTTACCTAGACGATAATCACAAAATAAAGATTTACCCCAAGGTTCAAACCGTTTACAGAATAACATAAATGTTTGTGACATCTATGAGCTATTAATCAGGAAGGCCATTAAGCAGACATGAAATGAAAATTTTCTGATCTTCTTGACTCAGAGTTGGCAGGCACAAACAATATGGCTGCTACAAGCTAGAAATCTCCGTTAATCAATAGGATCCACAATCAGTGGTGCAACATACTCAGACCACCTCTGGCCAAAGTGAAAAGAGGGTTGTCTTTTGAATGTAGCATAGCACTGAAAGAGAAAAAAATAAATTCAATCAGATTTCAATTAATAAAAAAAAAATATGCCACACATTTCTATGACTATTGATAAATAAAACTGACCATAGATGCCCAAGCAGTGGTATTTTAAAATTTTCCATTTACATGTTTATTTATTATACACTAAAAATTTCACTTTCTGTCATCCATCTCAATTTGAAAATGATTACCATTACTTAAGAGGCTCTTGATTATTTAACAAATTCTCCTTGTCAGCATCTCAAGAAATGTATGAAGAACACTATGGAGAATATGCATACTGATGGTCGAGTGTCAGGGGTTAATACTAAGCTCATGCAGTGATTGGTCAAGGAAACTGATGCCATTCTCCTCTCAGTGTTTCAGAAACAAAACTTGAGAAAAATCTTGACATCAGGGGTCACAAAAATATTTCCATAGATTCTTGTTGCACCACATTTGTATTAACCTCCTTGATATATTCTAAAACTTAGTTCTGATTGGCTGTTGTGATTTCTTTCTTTGGTTCTGCATTTAGTTACACTAAATTAAAATGCCCACTAGGATCTTTTCTCACCAGTTCAGGTCTGTGGGCTCCAGGTCCTGGTTTTAGGGTTCGGTCACCAGGCGCATTGTTACGAGCTGTCATGGAAAATATGGGCTTCCTGTTCCTGTAGATATTTGGATCAGTCACTTTATATGTGCCTGGTCCAGGAGTCTGCATACAAAGATGGTGAAAATATTGAAAGATGAGAGAGAGTAACCATAGTATTTATTTCTAAAGAGAAGTAAGACAAACAGTATATAAGAATCCATTCTTAAATGTATTTGCACACCTGAAAGTAATTAAAACCATGATACTCTATAATTTTGTGTATTTGTCTGACCAGGATGCTTATATTTCACAGGAAATTGTGGTACATTATTTGTTTTGGAGCTTTATCAAGGAACCAAGGACATGGGGAGGGGGGGTTCCCCCTGATTATTTGCCTGGCAGAGATGATGATAGTTACCATTAGATAACATTTCATTTTTCTCCTCCTCAGCATTTCAATTTCATCATATTTTCCTGGCATGGGTTGGGAGAGAGGTACCAAAAGAGTTAAAAGCTAAGACACTGGAGGCAAACTGTCCTAACATGCACAACATGAGTACTATCAACATTTTGAATCAGTAAAACTCTACCTCATACAATCTACAAACACCAACCTTCTGCAAATCCTCATGAAAACTTCCAATCTTTGATCTACTTGTCATAGAGAAAGCAGCTGAAGACTTCTTTCCTACGGCCTTAGGACCAATTATTGATGGCATGTTGTAATTATTCGGGGCTGGGTTGTTGTCCTGCTTTCCGTATGGAGTGCGCAAACCAAAGGAATATTGCGGGGGAAAGGCATGTTTAAATACTGGCTTTTTCTCTGCCTTGTAATCCCCTTGGAGAAAATAACCACAAAGTGAAAGTCACAATAAATTAGATATCCTGTTAAAAACTAATAATTTAACTGCCAATGCTCTCACAGTAAGCATGTTTCTCTAATTATTTTAGCCAATACCTAGATATTATGAACCTTTCATTCCCTAACATCAGTATCCATATTCTCCATACTCTTCTCTGTACATTTCCTTAAATACTGAAAGGGAGAATTTGTTAAACAATCAAAGCTTCTTAGGTTGGTGATCATTTTCTTCATTCTCATAACCTAAATGAATGACTTAGAAGTATTACTGTGAGGAGAAAATAGATACTGGACATTCAGAGGAGTTAAAAGTGTCGTCTGTGGGCTGAAAGGCTTAGATTAAGTATTTTGGAGGTTTTTCCGGAAAAATAAAGGGAGGGTAGGGAACAAATAATCGAAATTCTAATAATTTCACTTAATGAGATATCACCTTTAAGAGGATTCCACCACAAGAGAAGATACCAGTAAATTATTCGGGAGGGAGTTAAAAGTCTGCGCTTATTGTAGATATTTGTTTAGATTTAGGTAGATCTTGAGCCTATTGAGCGCGACAGTTTACCAGACATGTGTGCATACATACTTTGTTCTTATGGCGTCTCCAAGGACGCGCCGGTTGTGGAACAAGAAATTAACTCCGCGTTCCATTGTTTTCTTACACAACACTACAGGATAAACAAACTCTACAATAAATGGAGCTAAGAGAACAAACTGAACTCACATGGCGCCGGAGTTTGAAATTTCCCTTGCAAGTTTGTTCGCGAATGGAGAGTATACTTCGGTGTCCCTTCCATTCCGAATCGCGTAACATCTTCTATTTTGTATTTAGGACCAGGTCCTGTCAACTGTTGATTTTTCCACGTTCTTGCGCCAAAACTGAAGGCTGGTTTCTTGTATTTCGTACAATCATGTCCAATGTAACCTGTAGATCCTGGTAAAACATAAGCAGCGGGTCCCGGGCCACGGAACATAGCTCCGATCATAGGACGTCTTCTCTCCGTGTCCGCCATGACGACCAAAGTTTGCCGAACTTTTCACCCAAAAATGAGTAATTAATGCTCAGCTTTCCTACTCTTGAACGTTACAGAAAACCACTTTTCTTATACTTCTATCTAGTTTTTCTACAGTTGAGCTGGGACATGAATTAAACGACAACGAACTACCAAAAATCTTACCGTAAACACAAGTACCCTACCCTATCTCTAAGGAATGGAACGCAGAAGATTAGCATTGCCTAATGAAATATGACACTGTTAAATAATCTTTCTTTTCCTGTCACGCACGGGCGAATCAGTCAGATGTTAAGAGGATTAATTATTCATTCCAAGAATTTGAACCAATCGCTTTCACGCGGCTTACTCTCTCTCACCCACAAAGGGAAAATCCATTGGGACAAGCACTTTGTTTCAAAAGACAAAACGTCAAAAACTTGTTTGACAACTATAAACCCCACTTTGTGTCTTCACCCAATGTTGCTCTCTCAAGATTCTTACAGACTTCATGCCTTTTTGGAAACAAAATGATAATTTTTCCTCAACTTTTTTGACTTATTTGACAAAGATTTATAATTTTCTTGAGGAAATTGGTTTGCAGTAGAGAAGATTGAAAAGATACTGTACTGTAATCAAAGTGCTCTCTTGAACATCAATGTTTACCTGTTAGACAAACACGAGGCAGTATGTATTCAAATAAAAATTATTAAAACCTGCCACTTTCTTCTATCACTCAGACATTTCCACATAAACATAACACAATTCGCATATCCTTGAAAGAGGTGTAAGTCTTCCTTGATAAACTTTTATCACAAGGTTAAATCCTTTGCATTTCAACCTATTTAAAACTGCTCTTGAATAAGATCTCTAAAAGCAATCAGAAAAAGGCATTTAAAATTTCAAACACTTCACCTGCTTTTTTTGTGGACAGAGCTTTTTTAATAAAATGCACCATTGCAAAACAAATCCTTTTTTTTTTGTTCCAACAAACTGCAAGCTTTGCAAAATATCATTTTCACCAAGCACAAGAATAAACATCAATTATTTTAGGAGAAAATGAAGATTTTAATCACCATGTTATTAATAACCCTTCAACTCCCAAGATCTGGTTGTTAATTCTCCCCTTCAGCTGCTACACATTTCCTTGTGGATTAGTAACAAGAATTTGGTGTTAGATCAAAATAAAAACTTCTCTCTGATAAGTTTGCATATTCTCATAACCTCTTTGCAGGATAATATATGTATATTATGTGGAGAACTTAAAAGTTTATCACTTCTGGGCGGTTCACTAAGTTAAAAACTAGAGTTACCTCTTTGCTGGATAGTGTATGTATATTATATGGAGAAGTTAAAAGTTTATCTCTTCTGGGAGGCTCACTAAGTTAAAAACTAGAGGTACCAGTACTTATCTATATTTTTACAATTTTAACAATAATGGATTTAATCCAGTGTCAGAATGGAAAATCACCCTCTTCATTCCCTTTCTCAACACAGTTCTAACCTCTCCCAAAACATTCCCTGCACATTTGTAAAACATGAAAAACAGAGGATTGAACAGTCAGTTGAAGAAAGCTTATTGATTTTATTCTTTCTAAGCAACAGCAAATATTTACAATATAACTCATGACTATGTCAAACCACTTGGATAATTGATTTCCTTGCAAATTAAGCACCCGTGCACCTATTCAACTATTTCGCTCAAAAGAGAGACGCTTATCGGAAGATGGGTGCTTAATCATGGGGAGCCCTTATCAAGAAACTATTAAGCTGTATTGAATCCACTGTAGTTAAAACTGAAAAAGTTATAAATAAAGTGGCAGTAGAGGCAGGTTTTCCTTGTCTTCCTACTATTTAAGAAAGTAAAAGAGGAAGGGGGCACTTGTTTCATATATTGGCCAAGGGGGTTGGCATTTATTTAGGGGAAAGCGCTCAGTTAGAGTGAGGCGCTTTTTGAGGAAATACAGCATATGATTGGCAACTCAAAGATATAATGTTTTGTTGCTCAAGATTATGCAGCAAAGCTAATAGCTCTTGCTTTTTTTCTGACAAACATCTTTCCAAGGTACTCATGTCATGATAGTATACATCTAACTTATGCTATGGTGATTTAACTAGTCAATTTTAGAACAGGAAGATGTGGTCTAATATTTTATAAGGGGCAACAGACCTCAATGCCCTGTCTTTTGCTTAAATATTCCAAAACAAATTACAGAGGAGCAGCAAATGAAAATTACACAGTCAGTGAGAATGTCACTGTAAACACTAGAAAAGCCAAATACTTAATAGTTATCTTTTTCACAAAACTTTCCACTGGAATGGTCAAAACATTATGGATAGAGATGTCTGTATTATTTTCCTGTTGAAGATTTCTAGCAAAAACATCCATCCTCATAAAAGTTTTGATTCTCTTATTATCATACATGAAAAAATTTCATGTGTCTGACTGGCTTAAAACGAGAGCATTTTTATGTAATACTGGTGCAAAGTTGTAACAAGAGTGCAAAGTTGTTACACAACTGAAAATTACAAATAGTGACAGCATGCTGCCAATTTTTTTCCATCATGAATTTTGTGTAAATTATTGACAAGTAACAACATGAATTCTTGTGCAATTTGGCGTAAATAAGCTCTTGTAAATTTTTTCAGAGACTATAAATTGCGCTCGCCCTCCCAGCATGTGCAATTTTGTTGCCTTTGAAAAATTTACTTGTGCTTATTAACACCAAATTGCATGAGAAATCATTTTGTCACCAACAATAATTGAACCTTAGAAGCTGCTCTTACATTACAGAGTGGTTCATGACAAAGATGATAATGGTAAGACATTTCATTAACTTTAATTCTATTGTCTACATCTGTCTAGGCAGAAGTCATTCAGCCTAATTTTTAAAAAAGAAAAAAGATTGTTAAGCCAGCTATGTATGCCTATCTTCTCCCTGAGTTGACTTTTTCCAGAATGTTCAAAAACTTTCCTCTTGTCATTTCTCTGGCTGAAAGAAACAAATAAAAAGCCCATTCTACCTGAATTTTATAAAGAGTCATTATAACAGAACTTCAAATAATGTTTGACATCAAAAATTATTTTCTTGATAAAAATTAAAAATTCAATGCTTGTCCTACAAAGAAAACTTTGAAATGTTTTTCTATGCATCAGACACAATTTCCAAGACAAAAGTTCACATATTTCATGGACACTTTATTTCATGGAGCCTGACTTCTACAAAGCAGTTAAAAAAATAATTGATTAATTATTGGAAGAAGTAAATCAGAATTATCAAAATAATCCAATGAAAGCCCTCACCTTCATCCAGACCAAGCTGAAAAGCTAGGTTTTGGAGTCCCCGCACTTTCTCCATCAGTTGAGAGGTAGTGAGACTTCCAAATTCTATGATATAAAACAAAAAGATCTAAACACGAAATCAATTCATATATATAAACCTGCTAAAAATAAATCAAACATTTAATTTCACTCAAAACTGGAAATGACTGCTGTACAAATTTACTTCCATAATTAATATATATTAATTTTTCATCACTAGTTAAGGTAAAGTAAAGTGAAAGTTGCCAGTTAAAGATGGCAGACTAGCTGGTGGCTTTGGCTGAATACTGTCTTTTACTGACAGCTTTGAACCTATAAGTTTGAAAATGTATGGTTGGTGGAGGAAGGGTATGAATCAGATCTTTAGACTTACTGTCAGAGATAACTTTACCTTGTAACATGTCCATGTCATCCTTCTCCAGTTCGGCCAACCACTTTGGTGGAGTACTTGATAATGAAAACGGCTACACACCCATTAAAAAGGATTAAATACTGCATTGAATGGCCACAAGCATTGAAAAACACTTGTTATCATTTTAGTGATAACTGGCCAGGATAGCACCAAGTCTGGTGTCTACTTGCTAGCATAAAATGATTTATAAAAAAAATCAGTTTTTAAAGTAAATTCACACTCTTGTGCAAAAATGTCACCTTTGGGTATTACAGTGAATTATACAATATATTCATATGTATGTTCAGTTTTCAGCTTTTGTATCAAAAAGGTTCAAATCTAGTTTCCTGGAATTCTTTCTGTGGATCAAGATCAGTAGTAGGGTGATATCCAGCTATAAACATAGATTCACTCTTCACATCCTTAAACATCAGTATGTGTAATCTCTTGACTACTGCATAAAAATTTCCTGTAATGCTAACAAGGAGGATTTATTCGACAATCAAGAGCTTCTTCTTTACATGTTGTTGATCATTTCTTTATTATCGTGTCCTCAAAGTTTGATTAAGGATGATGTTGTAAGGAGAAATTAGATCTGACAAGTCATTCTGAGGAATTAAAGGATTAACATATTTTCAATAATAAAAGCAAACTATTACTTACACTAACAGTAAGAGAAGCAAAGTCAGATACACCAGGAACTGTTGATAGAGAATACAAAACTTTAAGTTTTTTTCTTTGAAAAAGAAGACTAATGAGACAAAAATATTATTCTCAGTTTCTATGGATACCAGAATTCTCTTACCCCTTATACACACTATTACCTTAGAGAACACTTAGAAATTCCCCAGGAGAACGATATCAGGTAAAGATGTCAATTATTTTTAAGCAGTCTTTTCCATGGGAAAGTCAGGATATATTTAATCAACCCTATTACTCCCAAATTCTCATTAGTAATTCTTCCTATGGTCTGCTATAACATTTTTGTGATATTAGTTATGAGAATTTGGTTTTGAATCTACTAAGAATTTTGAACTTTAATATATGATATTTTTTGTTATTCTTACCACTTTTTTGCTTGATATAGTATTGAAATTATAAGGAGAAATTTTATCTTGGTCAATCAAGGGAGTTATAGGATAAACCAATAACATACACACATACATGCATATTTGTTAACCCTTTAACTTCCAAAGGTGATTGCCAAGTAACTTCTCCCTATAGCATCCATACATGATACAGCAAACAGGTAGTGAGAATACTCAAACTTATCAGGTACAACTTATTACCTTGATTGAACACCAAATTCTCCTAATAAATTTTACAAAGAAATGTGTAGTAGCTAGAGGGGAGAAGTGATAATCAGATCTTCGGAGTTAAAGGGTTAAGGTTAAAATAATGAAAATACAAATGGACAAATCCTATAAAATATTTCTATTATGAAAGCACCATAAATGCTCATGGCCGATTCTATATGTTAAATTTTGATTTTTTATGTTAAAATGTTTAACCAGCTCGAATTTTTCATTTGTTTGTTTTAAATTAAGTTACCATGATCTCATATCAAGGAAAAGAAAAATAAAACTGCTTTAAAGCTTTTCCTACACCAATGAAAAATTTGAACCAAAACAAATTTATCATACTCACACCAAATATTTAAGAGTATGCCAAGTGATAAGCTACATTAGTCCTAGAATTTAAACTTACTCTGTTCGGGCCACAAATCCGGTGAAGCTCTGTCCAAACGTTCAAAACTTAGCAGACCTTGTAGACTTTGATCAAGCTCTGCAAGAGAGAGAGAATGCGATTGCCCCTTGTAGGCGAGTTACATAAAAACTAGTCTTAATCGGCAAAAATGAACATAACAGCGCCACAAACCTGGACTCGGTGATTCCATTTTACTATTGCTTGCAATTAAACTGCAAAATGATGCAGGTAAATCAAATAAACAGACAAAAACACTAGCCAAACAACTGACAAAGACGAAAGAAAATTCAACTTCTCCGCCCTGAGGAGACACAGTCATCCCCAGTACTTACACCTTTCGCAATATTTTCCAAATATGGTGAAGGGTCCTCTGGGAGTCTCACGTGTTTTTTAGTTGCTGCCCCCAGACCCTCCTTCCAAGACCGCCTGAACGTTCCATCTGACCCGAGACGACATTTCACAAGTACTGTCGTCGAAAATGCTTCGATCCGCGTCGTCTTTCTCGCGCTTACTTTGTAGAGGTGAAAAGGTGAGGATTAACTACTTCTTCTCTAAAGTACCGTCTTAAGAGATATTTTGATGGCATTGGCCAGTGTAATAAATTGATACTGTTGTAAATTACGAAATGTCTCTAGTGGTGCGAAACCTATCAGAGCCAAACTAAATATGCTTTGTTATGGAGGGAATCACTTAACCCCAAGAGCGCATATTTTTTCGCTCTAGCACTGGTTATGAAGAATTTACTACTAGTTCACACATATCAAGAAGAGATGATGATCTCTGGTGATTTGCCCCTCTGGGACACCACCAATGACGTTTACAGAACATTGCTCGTGGGGTAAACGTTTAGACATAGTTTTATCTTGGATCTGGTGGCATTTGTTTGAAAATGAAACTATGATGTTACGGTAGTACTGGGCAATAAAAATGTTTTTCCTGGGACAAATTCACAAACTTTCTCCCTAAAACCACAGTAAAGATGGTTTCTGGATTCTTTTTTTAACCTTTTTGTGATGTAAGATCTCATTAGTAATTCTCTTTACTGTCTGTCATCTATCTCTTATGATGATAGTTGGGATAATTTGATGTTTGATCAAATAATAACCCCCTATGTTGTAATAATTAACAATTATTCACCAAGGTGGATGTAGACATTTACTGAGCCATTAAGTAAATATCCACCACTTCCACTGACACTAAAGTGAATAATTGCTTTAGCATATACCACACTGGTTTATTTCCCCCTATATACCTAAAAATGGTTGGAAATTAAACTCTTGACATGTGATTTTGTCTCATTGGCTGCTCCAAGGTGAATAGTTCTTGCTATTCACATCTGACGTAGTCAACAAGGATGCATGAAAAGAGCTATTCACTTGTGTGGTATATACTAACAACATACCCCTTCATTCTCATTTCTGGTCAGCTTGATATTGTATTGAGTGACAGGGGCAAGTAAGGAGGAGAGGAAAGGGAGGCTGGTTAGCATGGCTGTTACTACCTCTGGTACATGGCTGAAAGAGATGGTCACTCTACAAATTCCAAAGTTGTTATGTCATCCACTAGAAATAAAAAACAAAATTGTGTGAGGACTATCAAGAATTGCCAGAGATTTTCTTATAACTACCTAAGTTGGTGTCTTGTACCTAAGATTTCCAAATGAATTTTAAGCTTACCTTCCTACCAGCACTAGGTGAATTAACTGCAATATGCTTAATTTCTTTTTAAAATTCTTCTTTTGATTTCACAGACAGCTCCTTTGGCAGCAGCATGCAAGAGGTTTTATGGAGATGGTGTAAGTACTCAGATCTTTTGCGTCAATATTTTGAGACCATTTTATTTAATTATACTGTTCGATCCTTTTCATAAATAAAGCGGCTCCTTGTGGTATTTCCTTCAGTTGTCTTTGTGAACAGTTTCTTTAAAAAGTGGATGATACAATGGTTCAATACCTTTTTCCATATGCAGCTCCTGATGGAGTAATTGACAGCTGTGCCTTAAATGCAAAATCCAAACATGGCAACCTGTTATCAGGCGAAACCATTTAACTTCTAAGAGTGACAAGAATACAATTTCTCCCCCTAGTATCACCCCTCGATCACACATTAAGGTCATGAAAGTAAAGCAAATGATCACCAACTTAAGAAGCTCTTGATTGTTAAACAAATTCTCCTTGTCAGCACCTCAAGAAATGTATAGATACCAGTATGGAGAATGTGCATACTGATGTTAGGGTGTAAAGGGTTACCAGACAGTAGTAGAAGGTTACACAGGCAGTGCTAGGCCACTGTTAACTGGCTTTTACTAAAACCACTGTGTTATATGATCTAATTGGTTATTTACTTTACTTTCTCATGACCTGATTCAGGGGTAATGGTTTAAGAGGAAATTAGATGTTAGTCACTCTGAGGAGTTTAAGGGTTAAAAGTTTTGTGTGGCCTTTGAACCACTTGGGCCTTATGGGCAAGTGATTGTATTGTATACAGTAAATGGTTTGAATGCGGGGGTAACATGTGATAGTGTAGACTTATCATCTGAGTGAGTGTAATCCTGAGAAGCACTGTTGTCAAAAGTGGTGACTGACATTTCAAAAACCTGAGCAACAGTCATCATCAGAGTCAAGTGAAGAGTTGTTTGTCAAATGCTGTAAGTCCAGATTATACTTTCTTGTAGTTACTGAATCAGGAATTGAAGGTTTTGTTTCCTTTTTTCACAGTCAAACACAAAGCTTTTTATCAATGGTGAGTTTGTGGAGTCAAAGACTGACAGATGGATTGACATTCACAATCCAGTAAGTGTATATTCACAGACTTTGGGAAAACTTATTAATCATTCCCTTATATTTAGAGCAATACTTTTATCCTTTTGAAAGAAAAAGGAGTCTTTGGACCCAGAATGCTTATTATTTCTCAAGGATCATAACAAGTTTACCTTGGTTGCCTGAAACCCATAAGTTTTTTCAAAGGTCTTGAAGGCTAAGGTTTTTAGAAAAGATCTATGTTTGACTTACTATCTTTCAAGTCTTTTTTGTGTCACATATATTTGTGTAGACTAAAAATACCTCAGGAATGAAACATTGGAAAAAATTAAACAAAGGAAGGGCTAACACTTGAATCATTAGCTTTGTAAATCTTTGTGGTGGCCAATTTACATCATCAACTCAGTTGATAATACTAAATTACCCTGTTACACTCTCTTACCAATGCAGTACCAAATTTTTTTTCAGAATTGTACCCCCTTTATTAATGTTGTTGTTTGTCTGGCTTAAAAAAATGGCAAAAATAAAGATGACAATGATAAAGTCTTAATAAAGCCTTTTCTCTATAACTTTAACAACAAATTTTGCATGTCACAGAAAATTTCATGACACAGCTCTCTTAACTTTTAGTCTTGAGAGAATGTTTTTGTTTTTCCCAAGGCTACAAATGATGTGATCTCCCGAGCTCCAGAGACAACAATAGATGAAATGGAGTCTGCTGTGGCTGTGGCAAAGGCAGCCTTCCCAGCCTGGGCAGAGCAGTCTATCCTGTCACGCCAACAGGTCATGTTCAACCTTCAGCATCTGGTGAAAAAGCACATGGTAGGAAACAATACTGATAAGGAAATGTGGCAGCATAGTTAAGTGTGCTTAACCTGGCACTAGAAGTCAGAGTTCAGGTCTTGGCAGGGTCATTGTGTTATGTTCTTGAGTAAGAAACACTTAAATATTAACTCTCATAGTGCCTGCCTCTGCCAAGGGGTATAATTTTTGTACTGGTGAATTCAACATAGACATAGTACTCTCTTTGTGCCATAGGAGACAAGGGGATCTGAGTTTAGGTTTTGGCCTAGTCATTGTATTGTGTTCTTGGGCAAGACACTTTACCCTCATGGTGCTTGTCTCCACCCAGGAGTATAATTTGGTAGTAGTGAACTATCAAGGAAGCCTGACAAAATGCTCGAGGGGCTTCCTGAAATGGACTTGTGGTTGAGTTGGTTGTTGGTCCTTGTCCTTACTCCAGACATTTTTCTCCAGCTCATCCAGTTTTCGTCCCTCTACAAAAACCAACATTCTAAATTCCAATTTTACCTGGTAGCAGTAGACAAGAAGAGCCACTTAGTAGAATGTCCTCTGCTAAATTTCATTTTATTTATTACCATCCAGTGAATTCAAAGTAGATATAATTCAACCCTTAAACTCTCAGATCAAATTTGTAATTCTCCTTACTGTCAACCATACAATTCTTATAATGTTAGTTCAGAGAATTTAGTATTGGATCAACAAATTATCCCTAAATTGATACTTTTCTTTGTTCTCATCACTTATCTGGTAGATATTGTATTGATATTGTAAGGAGAAATTCTGTCTTGGTCACTTTTGGGGATAATTTCTGTAGGCTTTGGTTCTCTTTGCCAGTATGAATATTCTCATTATTGTAATCTCTATATCCTCCCGATGATGCAGACAATGAAGTTCTGTTAATAATATAATAAGGAGCTTTTTTTATTTGGTGATCATTTTCTTTCTTCTCAAACTGTAATGATTGATTCATTGGCCATACTGTGAGGAAAAATTAGATGCTAGTCACTCTTGGTGGCCAAAGGATTAACCATGAAATAATACCACCAATGTTGGAATATGTTGGAGGGATTGGTGTAGCTCAATGATTTGATGGTTATTATAGATAGACAACTTGTATTTTTTTTTTTTGACAGGGAGAGATTGCTGACATCATCACCATGGACACTGGGAAAACTACGGCAGATGCTTTAGGCAGCGTGCAAAGAGGATTACGTGAGTTTGTGATTGTTTTGTCATCCCCTATAGCTTTTCTCCCTTAAACTTGAAATGGGACTTCAATCATTGTGTTCAGCTCATGAGAGTGTTGGGTCTGTTTCCCTGAGTGTTGGGGTCAATAAGTGAAAGAGGAGGTGGAAATGGCATGTGTCCTTTTTGACAAGGGGGCACCACTGCTTCACAGCTCTTAAAAGAAGGCTGTAGATCATGTGGCTGTGGATGGTCTGTAAAAAACAAAACATGTGAGAGGAGGTGAAGTTAGTAAATAAGGTAAGAAAAGATGGAGAGGATGATGTGGCAGCCTAATGCATAACAAAGTGCAATGAAGTTAGATACATCAATTGGTTATAATTTTTTTTCTTTTTTTTTTTTTTCATTTCATTCAGAGGTTGTTGAACATGCATGCTCAGTTACCACTTTGCAGATGGGAGAAACTGTGTCCCAGATCACCAAAGATATGGATACATATTCTTATCGTGTTCCGCTGGGAGTCTGTGCAGGAATCACACCGTATGTGGAAACTTTATTATTGTCATTGTTATTATTATTAATGAATAGTGTGTATGTGGCAGTTTATTGTGATTTCTTTCCATCCACTACTTTCCAGTCTTTCTTCCTTTTGATAGAAATAAACACGCTCAGGCCGCAGCCTGCCTGATTACAAGTCATTACCCCTTTTTATGTTTTGGTTTCTGTTATTTATTTCATGACAAGGTCTCCAGTCTTCCTACCTCAACTAAAACCAGTTGTCTAAATTACAACCTCAACCAGGAAACAGAGAACAAACAACAAGCTAGTGGCAGTGTTACTGCTAAAATCCAATTTATCTTTACTTTTCCTTCATTTTGTTTTAAACACTACATGATGGTCAATCAAAGAGCTAGTCAAAGCCTGTACTCTCTCTCTCTCTCTTTTTTTTTTTTTTTTTTTTCAGGTTTAACTTTCCAGCTATGGTGCCATTATGGGTAAGTTAAATTCTTGTTTTTGAGAGTAGTTTTCATTTCTTATACCCTTGAAAAAAGTCCATCTATCTATCTATGCCCATCACTCCTCCTGGGGCATAGGCTGCGAACAACAGTCCACTAGAGACCTCTGTTCTGGGTCATCCTTTCTAATTGGCTCCACAAGTGGCAGGTCTCTTTGATGTCAACCTTAAGGTCATGACATCAGGTGTTCCTTGGTTGCCCTCCCTTTCTCTAACCCTGGGGATTCCAGTAGAGGGCCTGTCTTGTGACACTTGATGTTGGTTTGGGAAGAGTGTACCATATCCATGTCCATCTTCACCTTCTGATTTCATATTCTGTTGGTATTTGGTTAGCCTCTCTCCAGAGGTCTGTATTGCTGATGATGTCTGGCCAGCAGACCTATAGAATTCCTCTTAGGCAGCTGTTGATGAATGTCTGAACTTTAAGTAGTTTAGCGATAATGTTAAGAGCCACAGAAAAGTTTGCAGCTTAGAGCCCTATTTTTATATGGACCCACAAGAACAAGGACTGTCAAGTTATGATGATATTTTCCAATAATTTGTTTGTAGATGTTCCCTATGGCACTGGTTTGTGGCAACACTATGATTCTCAAACCATCAGAGAGGAACCCTGGCTCAACCATGTTCATAATGAAGTTGGCACAAGAGGCTGGTGTTCCTGAAGGCTGTGTTAATGTCATACATGGGACTGTTGATCGTAATGATATTTCCTTTTTCAATTAATACCATACAGCATGTTCTTTTTTTTTGCCTGTTTTCAAGAGTAGCAGTTGTACACTGCCTTGTAAATTTATTTACCCTTTAACTCTCAGAAGTGATTAACATGTTATTTCTCCCTATAATATCCATACATTATCCAGCAAACAGGTAATGAGAAAACTCAAACTTATCAGGTAGAAGTTGTTGCCTTGATCTAAAACCAAATTCTTGTAACCAACTTACAAGGAAATGTGTAGCAGCTAGAGGGAAGAATTAACAATCAGATCTTGGCGGTTAAAGGGTTAAAGGAGATTGGTTTTACATCAATGACTCCCTCTAGCTGGTAATTTTGTCTTTTCTCATCGCTTCCAAGGTAGATACTGTATTGATATTGTATAGAGAATTGACATGTCAAGTACTTCTGAGATTTGATAGCTTGAAGATAAGCAATAGGTGTTTAGCACACACCCAAGCAGTACTGATGAAAAGGAAGATTTCTACCTGGAAAACCATGCTAATTTAATCATTTGACATTTCACTGTTTGGTTTTTCTGTAGCTGTGAGGTTCATCTGTGAGCACCCAGACATTCGAGCAATTTCTTTTGTTGGATCTGACACAGCTGTAAGTACATTTAAATAATCAACTCTTAAGTTTGCTCCTAACTCTTTAACCCCCAAGATCTCATTAGTAATTCTCCTTACTGTCTGCTATACATTTCTTCTCATATTACTTCTGAGAATTTGGTGTTGAATCAACTAATAATTCCCCAATTGATACTTTTCTTGGTTCTCATCTCTTGTCTTCTTGATTTTGTATAGATATTGTAAGGAGAAATTCTGTCTTGGTCACTCATGGGAGTTAAAGGGTTAAAGATGTAACCTTGTCTCTCATTGAATTTTCATTTCTTGTCAGGGTAAATACATCTATGAGACTGGTTCCAAGCATGGAAAAAGAGTACAATCAAATATGGTAAAATTAAAGAATGCTGATGTATAAAACCTTTTCACCCTAGTTAATATCAGTATGCATATTCTCCATACTGTTCTCTATACATTTCATAAGGTGCTGACAAGGAGAATTTCTTTAGTTGCTTATCTTGTCCTTTATTATCATGATCTTAATATAAGGAGAAATTAGATGCTACAATTTTGTCACTCTTAAGTGTCAAATGTGTTTTATTTTTTCTTGCCCTCTGATGGAAAAAAAAAAGATTCCCTATCGACTCTTTCACGGACAAAAGCACTGTTTTCCACCATCCAGCTATTTGCCTCGTTGTGTTAAAAAACTTATCCCAAAGTATTTCAGTGTTACTTTGTTTCTGTTTACATAGAATACAGTAATTGAAGTTTTCATAGCTGTTGGGTGGAGGTTTACTTTGTGAACATGGCATGCTGATAAATCCTTAACAGTGACTGGCAAGACAGAGCCAGGAAGGGTGAAGGAAATTCAAAGCTCCTCCTCCCTTCTCCAAAGAAAGAATCTCATAAACAGAATACGTTTTCACTGAAACCATGCCCTGACCTCCCCCCCCTCCCTCCCGAAATGACTGTTTATCGTGTGTTTTTTTTTAAAGGGAGCAAAAAACCATGGTGTGATCATGCCTGATGCTAATAAGGAGAACACAATCAACCAGGTTTGTGGCGTTTTTTAAGAGCGCTTTTCGACTGATTTGTAAAACCAAAACTAAAGTAATCGCACGGCCAATCAGAACAGGGGAGATAACACAGTGAGCCGATGAGAACTCATGGTGGAAATAAGCAAACTACCCGAAGCGCGGGAAAACGTGAGTGGTGATGTTGCGAATGGTGTTAGCTTTGCCTTTGATTGGTTAAAAAAGATGGCATGCGAATTATCGACCAATCACAGAGCAACGAAAAAGAAAACCAGAGAAATTCCAGATCACTAACGACAATTAGTTGAAAACTGTTCCAACTCAGCTTTCCATTAAAATCATCTTGCGACAGAACTACAAATGAAAATGTTTTAGTGAGGTATAACCAATACTATATTTAAATGATGTTTTAGCTGGTTGGAGCAGCATTTGGCGCCGCAGGTCAGAGGTGCATGGCTCTAACAACTGCGATTTTTGTTGGAGAAAGTAAAGAATGGATCCCTGATCTTGTAGCCAAAGCCAAGCAACTTCAGGTGAACGAAGGTAATATGTCCAAAGAGAACCTTGTTTTAAAATTATTTCGAAATATGTATCTTTAGGCCTTGTACAAGGCACATTTCTATTGTTAATCTTAAGGGTTCTTTCGTTGCATTTTATGCTGTGCGTCCTGCGTTTTTTTGTATCGTGATGTTACCTCGTTTGTATTTCTGTAGCATCTTCAGTTGACGTAACGTTTGTTGTGTTACGTGATGTTACTCTGTGTTGTACTAAACTTTACGTTACGTTACGTGACGTTTTGGTGCGTTACGCGTTCTTACGTTACCGTACATCTCTTTATGTTGCACCTCAACGTCATGTCTTTTCTCTTTCATCTCGTTAGGTCATCAGCCAGGTACAGATCTCGGACCTGTCATTTCACCAGCATCGAAAGAACGAATCTGTAATCTGGTGCAATCTGGTATTGAGGAAGGAGCAAAGGTAGGAATTTCTCTCTAGCGGAGACATGCCTTCTCGCCAGAATAAAGAAATGTTGGATTTTGCGCTGGAGAGTACCAGCCGATCATGTATTTTCTGCAGGAAGTTGGGTTTCCCCTTCGCGGAAAATCAGTGACACACTCAACTGTGCTTTGTACGCCACTCTTTTGTTCTTACCACAATTTGACGTCATCTTTGATCTATCACTGAACAGACGCACAGCAACATGGAATTTATTTGATAACCCTTTAACTCCCATGAGTGACCAAAACAGAATTTCTCCTTACGATATCAATACAATATCAACCAGACAGGTGATGAGAATAAAGAAAAATATCAATTTGGGAATAATTAGTTGATTCAATACTTAATTCTCTGAACTAACATTACAAGAATTGTATGGTTGACAGTAAGGAGAATTACAAATTTGATCTGCGAGTTACAGTGTTAAATTTACCACATAGAATTTATAGAATGGAATTCAGAGGAATTCTCTCTTTAATTAGGATTCATTCAAATTAAACTGACAATTTAATCTTTTGACAGGTTGAACTTGATGGCCGTGACGTTGTAGTGAAAGGTTTCGAAAAAGGAAATTTTATTGCTCCAACCATCGTGTCCAATGTCACAGTAAGTAACACTATTTTCTATAGTTTTACGCTTATTTAGCCTGTAACTGCTCTAAAAAGAGAAAGAGAGGGGAAAAAAAGGGGAAAATGAGTGGCTTATCGTGTTTGAGCCAATCAGAGTAAGCACGCTCGTTGGTGTGACATTTTAGAAGCGCTTTGCACGTGTTCGAAAATTTGCTGAGTTTTTCATCAGAGGCATACTCTTCAGTACGTGGTTCTGTTTTGCATCTTTTTCCCGCGCTTCCGTATTTTTCAACCCTAGATGCTAGTCTCATCTTTCGCAAGCGCAACGGTATTATTCTTAATACCAACCTAGTTCCCAGGATCTCTCCTCTTCCCCCCTCTCCCCTCCCCCTTATTCTAGGAGGTGAAAAGAAGAAAGAGCCTGGGAACGAGGGTGGTGCGAAACATTCTTTACTGCTCACGATTGCCTTTTGTTTCTTTCGTTACTCCAGCCGGAAATGACGTGTTACAAGGAGGAGATCTTTGGACCTGTTCTTATCACTATGAATGTGGACACTCTGGATGATGTAATGTTCAATTTTCATTACTTTAAAATTTCACTTTCACCAGGGGACGCGGTAGCACAGCAGGGGACGCGGTAGCACAGCAGTTGGCGCGCTACAGATCAGAGGGTCTGGGTCCCTTTAATTACCAAAATCTGATTCTGGATTATTCGTACTGTCTGTCTTAACATTTCTCGCAATCTTAGCTTTAAGAACTTGATGTAAAATCAAGAAACGTTTCTTAGTTGATTATTTTCTTTCTTCTCATAACATTTCTGCGTGAAAATGCATTAACATTACAAGGAGAAATTCCTTTTTGACTCTCAAGGGTTAAAGAATTAATTTTGTGGGTTGAACAGAGGTTTGTTCGTTTCATTTAAGGCTATTGACATTGTGAACAGTAACCCGTACGGTAATGGAACTGCTATCTTCACAAACTCTGGATCAATAGCACGAAAATACCAGCACAAAGTGGATGTTGGACAAGTGAGTAACAAAAAGCGTTAAAGTGTATTTCTACTGTGTTACAAAATCAGAACAAAGGAAAAAACCCGAAGAAGTTTAAGTAAAAGACAAGGAAACTGCTTGAAACGCGGGAAAACGCGGGTGACCAAGTCGCGGTTTGCGATCTTATTGGTTGAGAAGGTGGCGCGAGCTGTTTTCTGAACCAATCACATATCGAAGTAAAGCAAAACCAAAGCCATCCTGGATCAGTTGGTAAGATTATTTGATTTTTTTCTTTCATCGTAGATCGGTGTCAACGTTCCCATCCCAGTCCCCCTTCCCATGTTCTCTTTCACTGGATCACGTGGTTCTTTCTTAGGAGATGCGCACTTCTACGGAAAACAGGTTGGTAAAGATGTCTCAAACGTGTGTGTGGGGGGGGGGGGGGTAACATGTTGATCCTGTACAAGACAAAATCCTTTCATTTCGCTTCTTTGCTCAAAACGAAATTGTCATTGAAAATGAGGAGTAAGATTCCTCTCATCTTCTGTGTGCTTGGCTTATTCGGATTGTGATTTCAGCCCTTAATGAAAGAGCCTTACGTTTGGCGAATGATACTAGCTGGAGCGGAATTGGGAGCCAGCCACCCATATTTTCACTTTTCACTTCTACTGGGTCCCATTTACTATCTAAGAGCTTTGTTTTACTGGCTTACTAAACATCGACTTTTCTTTTGAATTTGTGTTCAGGGCATCAACTTCTACCTGGAAGTAAAGACCATCACAAGTCTCTGGAGAGACGAAGATGCAGAAGCCCTCAAAGCACCAACAGCGTTCCCCACTATGAAGTAAATCAAGGAAGCAAAAAATTAGCACAGAATTCTTGCCATATATGAAGCGTAGACCTCATTTAGTACCCAGATTTTTCTTGTGTGATTGGTCACGGGAGATCTGGGTGTAAGACCAACACTCCGCGTACGGACCAGAGATTGAGATTTGAATGAATAAAAAAATGGCTTTTGTGTGGGTGACATAAACGAAAGAGATGTAGAGGAAAAATTCAACCGTTCATGTTTCACAACGATACTGTGAGTGTTTAGCGATGGAAGGAAAGTTAGAAACCCAAGGAGAGAATATTTTTAATGGCGGCTGAATATTATGACTCAGTATTGCTAATGTACTCTTCAATTCTTGCAGACTATTGACCGTACATCTGTATATTGCTACTCTGTGGACTGTCCGTAAATAAAGCAGTTACCTAACATGTCAATTCTTCAGCAGTGTAGTAGAATGAAGAAAAAAGCCCTCTTAAAATGATTAAAATATCGAACTTCGCGCGAGTGACTTCACTGTTTCGATGAGACATACGAAATTATTAAATGAGAGATCACGTGCGCTTGCCTTAGACACCATATGTTATGCTGAATTACAGCAGGTAATTTAGTGTTAACAACTGGGTTGAAAACGTAAATTAGCCACCTTAAAGGGTAAAAAAGCTGACGTTTCGAGCGTTAGCCCTTCCTCAATCGCTCTGACGAAGGGCTAACGCTCGAAACGTCAGCTTTTTTACCCTTTACGGTGGCTAATTTACGTTTTCAACCCAGTTGTTGACACTAAATTACCTGCTATACTCTCCCACCGACGCAGCACCACAGTTTCTTTAGAAACTTACCCCTTTATTCATGCTGAATTACACACGCATTTGGATTGATGAAGAATAGACGCTCACCTTTCACAAATTTTATTCTTCATTATTTAAATCAAATAGATTCCATGTTTCCGTGGCTCAGTTCAGTGAGAGATCACAAAAGACGGCAAAAGGTGGGTAGAACATCGATGACACATGTGGCTGTACCTCGTGAACTTCGCTTTTGTTCTTACCACATTTTGACGTCATCTGTGATCTATTATTGAACAGACACACGGCAACGTGGAATCTATTCGGTAACCCTTAAACTTCCAAGATCTAATAGTTAATTCTCCCCTTCAGCTACCACTTTTTGCCTTGTAATTATAAATTACTGACGAGAATCTGGTATCAGATCAAGATATTTTAACCTAGGGAGAAGTTACATTTTTGTCACCTTTGGGAGTTAAACGGTTCAGTAGATGTGCGGCTCTGGCGGTTTGCATTCGCGCGTATATTTGAGAAATATTTCATGAAAACAGTATGACTTTTCCGAGATTCCCTAGCCTCAATTTATCATTTGATGATTAGAGAAATAATCCAAAGTTATGCAGACTCTTGACTACGCCCAGATTCTTCAAACATCCTGAGTGTTAATATGAGGCTACGTAAACACGGGAAATTGAAAGTCCTTTTATGGTTAAACTGACGTGGAAAAGGTTTTAAGCTGATTATTACCTGAGATCAAATCATAAGTTATGACATATAAAATGAACATCTTGTCATCTTAATCTTATTTAATTTCAGTCACAGTTTAAACGCCTAAGGAATGAAACGAATTGTTAACAAGCTTAGGACTAATCTTCGTATTTTAGTCTTACAACTAAGTTAAAAACATGAGAAACGCCTCCTTTCCTAAACGCCTCTAAAATTAAGAATAACCGCTGGTGCTGTCTCATGTGGGTGGTTATGGTTCGTTCCCAAGGTTGCAGACTTGTGTCTATAATTTTCTTCTCGAAAAATTATTTTTGTTAGAGAAGAAATTGAAAGAAAGAGAGATTTCCCCTGCGATGCCCCCTTCCATTCTTCGCAAATGTTCGGCAAATTATTGAAGATACTCGCAGAGACTCGGAATCTTTCGGTTTTTCAGTTTGAGGTCCTAGCGGAAAGCCTGGGAACTAAAAATCCGATGGCAAACAAACAACCATCGAGTTGTTCGTGAACGGACGTAAGCGCCTGAAGCTGTCCTTCTTGGCTAAAAATAAAACGGGAAATAGCAACATCTGCTCATGGACAAGGAACTGTTAGGTTAGAAGCGAATTATGGCCGAAGGAGGAGGTTGGCCGTGGTCCTCTCGCCGTCGAAGTCATCGAGAACGTAACGATAGAGAAGCGAAAGACAGCGACGATTTGGATCGCGACTTGTTGAGAGTTGTTCTAAGCGACTCAGAAGATTTTGTCCCTGAGGACGTCAAAAGCACTTCATCCGTTGCTTGCAGTTGTGCTTCAGATTTTCAAGAGGAACATTCCAGCTGCAATTCATCCAGTGAGAAAAGTTGTCCAAATTTGATCGATCTTGACCCAGAGCTGCCTTCGAATTCTCGTAGCTTACGATGGTTAGCGAAAAAAGTTTCTCGACGTAGAAGTTCAAAAGAATCTGCAAAAACTTCCGCTGATAAGAATCGTAAAAGTGACCGTGATGAAAATGGTCTAAGCTATCACGCTCGTTGTCTGCAAGAAGCGAAACGGGTGAGAGAGAAAGCTGAGTTGGAAGCTTTGCAACGGAGAACAAATCCTCAAGTGCGACGCCGGAGACCACTTAGTTTACTGGGTTCACGATCAGCTGGGAAAGATGGCGATGGCGGGTTTCAAGGTGCAAGGAGAAGAAGATTCTCGCTTTCGTGGGGGTTTCGAAGGGAAGATTCAAATACAGAAGTTGTGGGAGATGGCTATAATGCAGCAGTTCAAACCCTCCGATCCCCTTCACTTCCTCGTGAGGCAAATCAAGACTGCAATCAATCCAATGCTATTAGCCTTGAAGAATTTGAACGAAGGCGAAAGGAAAAGGCTCGAATGAAAGCAGCCCAGCATAAATTGGAGTATTTCCTTATAAACGATATCGCATCTATCACGAATTGCCCGTGGTACTGGGGAAAAATTAATAGATTTGAGGCTGAAAAGGTGAGCTTCAATTTAATTAGCTAGATAATGGTGTATATTGGTACGATGTTATGAGGACTTATGCCAAGTAATAATGTCGACGGAGAAATATCCAACATAGGGGATTTTTTGAAAATCGTTATTTTGTTAGGGGCGACTTTCATTTGAAAACGCTTGTAAAATTATTGCTTGATATGAGAAAGTAAAAGGTTTTCAGGTAGATTTCGTTTTCTTGCTACTTAATCTTGTTACTTACTCTCATCTTTTGGAATAGAGCACTGTTTTGACTCGGCCAATGAAAGTGTATTAAGATACAGTTTTACGACGTGTTAGAAAAAAAAAAAAAACTCGAGTAAAATATTTACCCCAAAGTGCGGAAAAGGTTTCCCTAATTAACGTATTGATAAGATGTCTCTGATCTAGCTGCAATTTATCCTTTTGCCTCAATTAAAGATGTGAATATGGCACCTGTCAATTCTTGAGAGTCTAATCTAAATTTGTACAAAGTATTTTAAAAACAGGATGCGTTCATAATGTGCCTCTTAAATTTCATAATGTCATGAACTTTAAAAGGGTTTATCCTTGAGTCTGGAAAAAAATGAGATAGTTTCTTGAGAGTGTCAAAGGATATTGAAATTTAAGCCTTTTATGGTAAAATACTTTTGTTCTGCATAAGAATGCATCTGTTATTCTGGCATAAAACAGAATTCAGAGACTGGTGTAGATAGAAAGAGCCTAAGGCACTTTATTTATATCAGATATTTGTTAATGGGAACTAAATGTTTTAATATATTGGGTTTTACAGGAGAGCAAACATAATTTTTTTCATCATCGCATTAGCTATGTCCTCAAAATGTTCCTCATGGTAATTAAAGTGCTGATACGCATTGATTAAAACTACAAAAACTGCAAAAAAACAACTCGAGTGGGTGCCTTGCAATAGATGTTACTGAGAACTACTTCTCATAGATGTCATGTGTGGGTTGATTTTGGTCATCCGATTATTTTGTCAGTAAAGTTTGGCTCTGTGCCACTCCATTAATATACCTTATTATTCATATCAAGTTTAGAGCTGTGTATTCTCCAAAGTGTTCCCTATACATTTCCTATGGTTGTGATAAGGAGAACTTGTATTTCAATTAGGGCTTCTATTGTTAGGAATCATCTCCTTTATTAAGAAAGATGTTTTTTCATCTTGTCACAAGTGTGGGACAAGAAAAGTAGTTTTGTCAAAAACAGTATACTATTGACATTGTTGATCCTAGCAGTATGCGGGACGTGTGTCATGTGAACTTCGTAATAGACCCCGCTCACCGAAGAGTCTTTGTGGCTCAGTGGTAGAGTATTGGAGCGCAAATCCGAAGGTTTGAGGTTTGATTCCTCATGAAGACTCAGAATTTTTCTTTGTCCCATGCTCGTGACAAGACAAAAAACATCTTTCTTAGTTTTTTTCACTGAGCTCAAAACTTACCATCTCTACTTTTCTGTCATCTCCTTTATTCTCCTGACATTAATGCTTGATTCAACAGGAATGCTGTAATAAGAATTTACATGCTAGTCACTCTTAGGAGTTAAAGGGTTAATTCTCGTTACCAGTCTGCATTTATGACTTCATGCAAACCGTCACAGAAACCTGACAAGATTTAAGTAGTAACTAAAAAATTAAAAATTATTCCCTTGGACACTACACAAGGTATAATACATTTAGTTATCAATGAACAAAGAAGACAAGGGATTATGGGAAAGATACAAGAGCCTCTTTATCTCATCATGCAAGAATTTCAACAACTTTTTCCATAAGGGGCTGTTGCTGATTTAATAGGTGGCTGTGCTTGTGAAAACACCTAAACATGAGAGCCTGTTTGCAAGCTAACAGACAGCAGTAAGTGGAGGTATAGGCTTCAGTACAGAAATTCTCCTTACTATCGGCCTTTCATTTCCTCCCATAGTAGTTCTGAGAATTTAGTGTTGCCGGCAAATCAAATTGTATACCTAAGTTGATATTTTTCTTTATTCTCATCACTTGTCAATGTGTTGTTTTTGTGACATAGGAAGGAGAAACTAGCTCTAGGTTGCCCATGGAGGTAAAGGGGTTTAATCCAGATTCTCAAATTTTTGCTTCAGGTGTTGGAAGGCCTTCCAGATGGAACTTTTCTGCTGCGTGATAGTGCACAATATCACTACCTGTTCTCTGTGAGTTTCCGCCGCTACTCTCGTACTTATCATGCACGGATTGAACAGTGGAAACATCGCTACAGCTTTGATAAACCTAGTGATTACTCCTTTCACTCCACAAGTGTTTGCCAGCTGTTACAGCATTACTCTCGAGCTGAGCAGTGCATGTACTATGAACCTCTTTTGCTAAAGCCATTGCATAGGAGGAATCCAGTTTCACTGCAAGATCTGTGCCGTGCAGTGATTAGCAGCCACACAACATTTCAAGGAGTCAGTGATCTTCCTCTGCCAAACACCCTTCAGATTTTCTTGAGAGAGTTTCATTACAAAGTTCCAGTGAAGAGGACTGAGGAGAAAAGTACCCAGACACTGGCACCAAGAAAGAGATTTAGCTTCTCATTCCATAGAGACTAGGTTCTAACTTAATCCTAAAGTCCCTAACATCAGTTTGCATATTCTCCATACTGTTCTTTACACATTTCATTTGGTACTGACCAGGAGAATTTTTTTAACACATAAGATCTTTTCCCTAATGACTTTAGCATTCAATTCAGCAGTGATGTTCTTGTGAGAAAATAGATGCCTATCACTCTTTGAGGTTAAAGGGTTCTGTTGGATTGAAAAAAAATCAGAATAAATTAGCAGCAAAGACTGCCAGTAAGGAAATTTTCATTTAACCATACTCTTTAACATGCTTTTGTTGGTTAAACCGGTCAATTCTAGAATTTTAATGTAGAATCAATGGAATTCTGGGGGTAATAACATGAGGACATTATTCTCTGAGCTCAAATTTTTTAAATCATATTTTCTTATTTTATCATATCCATCATGAATTTTTCATGGCATTGAGGAAATAATACTAATGATATTTGCATGACACACTATCTTTGATCAGAGATACTTTTTCTTTGGCAAAGCTAGTTTTTGTTTTTACTGTTCTATCATTTCCTAGGAGTTCTTTTGAGTGCTGCTTGGAGGGAGTTAATGATTCTCAGATCTTTTGTTTAAATATTGAATCAATCAAAAAAAAAATTATATGATAAGTGTCAGGTACATATGAATTTATACTCTATTTTAAAGATAATTGTTAAAAATAAATCTTATAACCCAGTTTATGACATGAATGATTTGAAACAAAAAAATTGCTCTGGTAAAATTCAAGAGCTTAATTATCCCTGTTTTGTTTCTATGAATATTTGGACACCAATATTACATTTACAAAACAATTTACAATTTAGTTGAAAATATAGCAAAGTGTATGTTAAACTATGAACTTTAAAATGTTTTGAGAGAATTTGTTAATGTTTTTGGTCATGTAGCACTTAGATTTTTTTTACATGCTTTACATATTTGCCTTATTTACACTCCTTAATCCAAATGATTACTTTGAGTCTAAAATCAGACAATTTAGCTATTGAGCAGTACTTTCTAGAAGTGCTATTGTAGAATATGTTGTAAAGAGTGGGTGTAACTTAAAATTCGCAGTTCAAAACCTTGGTGTTTCACATTGAGATGACTGCTACAGGACTTACCATTGTCCTCTATATTGGGAAGACACATACAAAACTTATCAAAAACTGTTCTTTGGAATGCTTATGTGGAAAACTTCCCTGTGGAAGAACTGCTCAAAAGCTTTTTGTTGTGATGTTTGCAATTTCCCTTTTGGGGCTTTATCTAGCAAAAACTGTATTTATTTTTAGTTGCAATTATTTTTCTCTTTATGGCTGATTTTCAGTCCACTTACTATATTCTGAAGTGCAAATATTTATGTTAGTCATTTATTTTTGAGTGAACAAAGAGGTGGAAGAGTAGAGGTTTCCGTTGTGAACTTGATTCTCAGGCAATGAGACATGGCTGTTGATCTCAATTGATATTTGGGATTTAAATTTTGAAGTCATTCAAACTTAAAAGAAGCAAAAAATACTACTGCGCATTATTTAGAAAAGTGCAGAGATGCAGGAATGAGTCAATTTTGCCACAAACTTATCACTGGCACCTTTGACAAGCATATCAGAGATTCCTCACAGTTAGTTATTTTTAGCATATTAGCTATATACATTTGTTAGATAGTGTTATCCCAAAGGGTTAATTTAAATTATTAAATGAAATTTTTTAAATTATGCACTTGTTGTCTCATTAACATTTTCAGTTTACTTCTCCCTGGCTTCTACAGAAGGATCTCTTGGTGGGGGAAGTGGAGGGGGGGGGAATAATGATGGAGGAGTGCCTCCTAGCCATCCCTGCCGTGCTAGCTCACGACCCACCAGCTCTCAAAATCCTTCACCAAGAAGTTGATGAAGCAATATAATGAAGATGAAATCCATTCCATATACCTCAGCGTTTGTTAGACGCGTTTTGTACTGTTCAAAACTTCAATAATCGCTGGCAAGTGAGCCTTCTCAAAACTCCTCAGGAGGATGGGGCCAGGAGTAATTGCGAAGCTTCACTTTTTCCTTACCAGGCTCTTTCATCTTTCAATATGGCGGAGGAGACGGATACGTAACGCGAGCGGCGGATATACCGAGCAGCAAGTGAAAGTGATTCTGCGTTGCAGTAACACAGATTGAAAAATGGCTCCAATGTATGAATCGGGAATGCGAATGGTCGCTATTGGATGGTAAGGAATTGTAATGTGTCGGTATATCTCAGCTAACGATCGTATGATCCATTTTCTCTTCACTCCATTAGGGTCTGTTTTTGAATCGAACATCTTAAATTCGCAGTGTGGTTTTACTGATAATTTCATTCGGAAACAAAGTTTCTCAAAATTTAGTGCTAGGGTGTAAAGTAGTCCACGTCCCAACCCCATTTGGAGCTTAGGGGACCCTGCTATAGAACTTACACCCCAATAGTGACAAGCATTTAATTTTTCCTCCTAATATCACCGCTGAATGAATCATTAAGGTCATGAGAATAAAGAAAACAATTACCAACCAATGAAGTTTTTGATCGTGAAACAAATTCTCCTTATCAATACTATAGGAAATGTATAAAGAATATTATGAAGAATATGTATTTTGAAGTTAGGACATAAAGAGTCAACTAAACGATGTACTTTCACAGAAATTAAGGAGAATTTTAGTTGATCAACATGACGTTTTTCTATTGTTAATTTTTTTAAGGGTGGTGATAGTCACAAGTGGAATCTCGTCCTTTATTTTCCTCAAGAGATATGTAGACAGAAAGAGACTTGAACTAATCAAAGCAAAACAAAGGGAAAGAATGTTAGGGGCATCAAAGGAATCCAAAGGAGAGTGAGAAGTGGGAAGAGATAGCAGTTTAATGCCAAAGAAACACAGAGTGGAAAAAGATTGGAATGATACCAGCAAAAGCCCTCTTCATGGGCCTTTCCAAGTCAAAGTCATCACTTCACTCTGTCCATTACAGCAGAATAAAGAGACTTAACCTTATAACTCTCAAGATCAGATTGTTAATTCTCCCCTTTAGCTGTTACACATTTTCTTGTAAATTAGTAAAGAGAATTTGGTGTTAGATCAAGTTAAAAACTTATACCTTATATTTAAATCCTTGTGTCAAAATCTTTAATTTCTATCTCTTCAGTAGTTTTTAGTCTTTACCAACCAATTGAGGGTGTCTTTTTGGTATTAGTTTGTGATTTTTACCTTGCAGTAACAAACCTTAGGACAAAGAGGTGATAATTAATATGTTTTTATTGGTGACAATTTAATTTTACAACTCCTCTGGGATGAAGCTAACTTTTGTCATCTTCCAGGTGTTTGTACTGTGAACACTCTTGCTGTACTATCCCCTGATCCTGTTAATAAAAAGCTCCCATCTCTGCAAAATAGAGAGTTAAATTATATGTCATCAATTTTTGAAAGCATCACAGACTTACACGTCCAACATTTCAATCCTTATGAACTCAATCAAGCACTTCATTCATAATTTTTCAACATGAAAAGTGTTAGGGGTTAGTGAGTGTTTTTTACCACTTATCTCTTTAACTCCCAGATCAAATTTCTAATTCTCCTCACTGTCAACGATAGAATTCTTATAATGTTAGTTCAGAGAATTTAGTATTGGATCAACCAATTATCCCTAAATTGATATTCTTTATTCTCATCAGTTATCTGGTTGATATTGTATTGATATTGTAAGGAGAAATTCTGTCTTGATCACTCATGGGAGTTAAAGGGTTAAGAGTACCAAAATGGTATTTATCCAAAGAGTATCAATTCAATACCAAGCAGACAAGTGATGCAAATGGAGAAAAACATGAATTAGGGTATCATTAGTTGGTCAAATACCAAATTCTCCACACTAGCATTACAAGAAAATAATGGCAGAAAATGAGGAGAATTACTAATAAAATTCTGGGAGTTAAAGAGTTAAGAAATTTTCTATTCTAAAGAGCTGCAGTATTAATTGACCAGGAAAAAGGAAAAAAACTTTGGATTTCAGCGAAAAGTCAATTTTCTGTTCTATAGCAGTCAGACGTTCTAACCAAGAATAAAGGAAATGATCACCAATTAAAGATGTTCTGATTTGATTGTTAAACAAATTCTCCATGTCAGCACCTTGGGAAGTGTACAGAAAACAGTACGGCGAAAATGCACACTGTTGTTAGGGTATAAAGATGTAACTTTTTGGGGTGAACTGATTTCAACTACGTCCATATAAGTTATAACCCAAGAGCAAAGTTTGCAAATCTGTCAAAATAATCTTACATTATTGACTATGTGACATAGATGTTAAGGAAGGGTCTACGGAAACATGATGTGTAAAACAAAGAGATCGTAGTACTTGGCCACAGCAAGATCCAGTATTTCCCCATTGTGACCATACCACTCTCGTTCACAATTTCCTGATCGACTGTCCCATAGACGCACCACACCATCCAGACATCCAGTATATATTAGAGGTGTTGCAGCATCCCACTTCAATCGCACTATCCCTCCCTAAAGGTGCAAATAAAGCTTAATATGTTTTAAAAATCAAGACAAGCTCACCCACTTTAGGGTTATATCTCGAGAAAATACCAAATTCTCCTGTCTCAATTACAATGAAATGTATGGCTGTCAGTAGGGAGAATTACTGATTGGAGTTTTGGAGTAAAAGGATAAAAATTCTTTGAACTCACCGGATGTTTACACTCCTGACGAAGCCTGTATGATGACAAATCCCACACCCCAAGGATCCCACTTAATGATGCTGTTGCTAGCATGGGTTGCCTGTGGACAAGTCATGATAAACACAAAATAAAGCACTGAAAAACAACTTGCGATAATCAATGCCTTCTCTGGCATGGAGGTGGCAAAGAGTTATACATGCACATGATTAAGACCAAAATTAATGTCAAGTGAATTTTAAAGAAACTGTCCCTTTTAAATTCGTAACATGAAATACTGTGAGACGAAGTATAATGTGACGCATTGGTTTTTGTAAATTTGTGTGAGAAATGGGATTAAGACCCCCCCCCCCCCACTCTACTCAGCTACTCTCTATCAAGTTATAAATAAATTTTGAATTGCCTTAAAGAAAGGTAATAATAGAAATGATGATGACAACTTTGACAAAGACTGCCTCAATCACCACAGTGACAGCAACAGTCAATCCAATCCCTCAATAACATATTTTGAGGTTCAAGTGGTTATACGTTGCTTCTGTCAAATCTCGAATCAGTACTTCCAAGAAATGAATTCATACTTTTGATAATTCAAATTCTTACTGAGGAGAGAATCCAACAGCTTCAATAGATGGAGGTGGGTCACTGTCATTCTCGGATTGAAAACCTGCAGCCAAAGTACTCAGTACCTGAGGAAAAAAAAAAGATTGACGAAATAATTAGATCAAAGAAAACAACAAGGCAAACAAAAACAGCCCCATTTTACAGGCTACTCTTAGCAGCAAGGTATACAGTCACCTATAAGCAATTAAAGGCTGGCTTACTGGTATCTTACTGAAAAGTCTGTAGCCAAAGTCAAAAAGCTGTGTTCTTAACAAGATCTTAACCTCTCATGGTGCTTCCAGGGCTGTCAATGAGTATACATGACATGCAGTATGTATGTAATGAATATAAAAGAGGAAGGCAAATTACAATTTTAAGAGAGCCAGGTTAGTATAGATACCATGTTGTTTCACTAGATTACATGCAAAACTGGACACTATTCAGTTCAAATACCACAGGTATTATACAAACCTTGCATAAACCTTCAAGAAAATGTTGAATGGAATCAATCCACACATCTTTACCAATTACTTGTAATTTATGCATTCAATTCCATTCATAACTAGGAAATGGCCATTGTACAAAATTTCTTCCAGGGTATTTTTAAGCAATCCTAAAAATATTTAAAACCATTTGAAGGATTACTCATCAACAGCTATGTAAACCCTTTAACTCCCAAGATCTCATTTAGTAATTCTCCTTACTGTCTGCCATACAATTCTTATGATGTCCATTTGGAGAATTTGGTATTGGATCTACTAATAGTCCCTTAATTTACATTTTACTTTATTCTCATCACTCCTATGCTTAATATTGTATTGATATTGTAAGGAGAACTTCTCTTTTAGTCACTTATGGGAGGTAAAGGGTTAAAACAAGGAGCAAGAAACTGTGTTAAACCCTTGAGCCTTTTAACTATGTCTTATGTAATATACAGAAAAAGAAGAAACACTCAAGACTTTTTTACCTTCCCACTGTTTGTGTTGACTATTTTGACAGTGGAGTCTTCTGATCCTGTTGCCACAAGAACATTATCTCTATGTCCATCTATACATGTTACAGAGCCCTGGTGAGCTGTGCCATCTATAACAAGAAACTGAACAAGTTGTTTGCCTGCTAAACTTATTACTCAAATTAAAAAGGCTTTAACTTAAGAATAAAGGGGGTAAGTAACTGTGGTGCTGCGTCGGTGGGAGAGTATAACAGGGTAATTTAGTATTAACAACTGAGTTAATAAGTAAATTGGCCACTGCAAAGAGTTTAAAAGCTGACATTTTGAGTGTTAGCCCTTTGTCAGAGTGAAACATTTAACTTAGACTATTGCAAATCACAATCTATACTTTTCTGTATGACTGCAAAATATTTCTATTTATCCCATCCATATTGACCTTACTTTAATAAATCTACAATTTCAAATGGTTAAATGAATTACAATAAACATACTATACATCAATTGCACCAAATTTACAATCTAAAACTCACAATAGATCTGAAGCAAAATATTGTCAATCAATGTTTCATATCACAATACTTGATTAGTCTTAAATTCCATAAAAATAACTCTTGTGTCCACAAGTAAAGCCTTTTCCAACATATGATCCAGGCCACCAATCTCTATTATAAACATTTCACTCCTGAGATCTAAATATCAATTCTCCTCACTTTCTGCCATACATTTATGATAATTTTAGGTCTGAGAATTTGGTTTTGGATCAAACACTATCCCCTATAATTGATGCTTTTCTTTCTCCTCATCACCTTTGTGCTTGAAAATATAATGACATTGTGTGGAAAAATTCCTTCTTGGTCATTCCATACAGTGACAGGGTTTGGCCAATTGCCCCTTAAGAGTGACTAGAAACTAGTTTCTCCTCACCCTCTCACCCCTGAATTAAACATCATGGTCGTGAGAATGAAGGGAATGATCACTGACTAAAGAAGCTTTTGATTGTAATACCAATTAGGAAATGTAGAGAGAATATGTATGGAAAATATGCGTCCTGAAGTTAAGGTATTAAGTTAGGGTAAAGTAGACAGCAATAAGCACATAGAAGTTTTTATCTGTGTCTCTCTAAGCTAGGACCTTCTCAATCAACCTGTGCATCAATGAAAAATGTCCCTGAAACAAGTACCTCGGATTTTTACCTGATAAATGAAAAGTATGCATTCCTTGTCGTAAGTCCCAGAGTTTCAAAGTTCCATCCTCATATCCAACACTTGCTCTCTTACCTATTACAAATTTCCAACAAAACTTGAAGCATTACAATTATTTCATCGTTGAAAAAGCCAAATAATGATTATCTCAAAAAGTTTGAACACTAGAGCAGAATTTTTGATTCTTGGAAATCACAATTCTGTTCTTTTGCAATACCTTGTGAATGGTTTAATCTATAGTGTTTCATCAGGAGAAAGTTAAATTGTTCTTGAGGTCCAAAGGTTGACAAAAAAAGAGCTTAGTTATTGGCCACCAGACAAGTCAAACACAGCACATTTCAACAGAAAAAGAGCTAATTAAAAGAACAAACTGCTCAAGGTGTGGAGAGATGAGTGAAAAAGTAAATCTTGTTTTAAGTTCTGAATCTAATCGGTAAACAAAAAGGCAATTCAAAGGAAAATCAAAGCAATCCCAGATTACTGCTGACCAATGCTAAACTGGAATTGCTCTGGTTAATTTTCTTTACCATCTTTCATGAACATCCCACATGTTGATCGGCATCCATGACCTTGGAATGTCTTGCAATCTGAGCTTGGAATTTTCCACATCCACACATTACCATCTGCTGTCCCGGCTAGGAGCACATTTGCCTCATTGTGCCATTCTAGCCACTGAAAATTTACATCAAGACAATTATTGGAAAAACAACTTCAAAGGAATTCTCACAGTGGTTGAAATGACACAAAAAATGTGGATGAATCAGTTGATCAATGCAAGGAAGGATGGGCAGATGGGTAGGTGAGTGGATATATAGAAGGATGGACAGATGAACAGACAGACAGACTGACGCATGGATTGAAAGGAAACTGACAGAAGTACAAACAGACAGAGACAGACAGCCTGGCTGACTAACTGACTGGCTAACAGACAGATGGACAGGGGACAGACAGACAGATAAACAAACAAAAAGACAGACAGACAGACTGACTGACTGGATGTTTACAAAAATGCCAGCTTGCCCTGATTCATAAGTTATTGGGAGTTTGCACTGTTAAGAAAAGTTTGGACAGTTTTTCACAAGGTGGCCATAGGTAAAAATGAACTTCAACAACAAACAAATTTTTGACAACCTGACATCGACACTTCAACATTTTAGTTTAGTTACTATTAAAAGCAATTTTTCCAATCACTTTTTTTTATTTAAAAAATAAGTAGCATTAATGGTAGCTTGTTCTAAAAAGTTTAGTCAATTATAACATCATATACCTCTCACCTCTAGGTCTGTTGCCTCAAAGCTCCAAACTTCCTTTTTTGTAGCAACATCCCAGACAATAATGAAGCCACTCATATCACCAGTGGCAACAAATTTCCCATCGTGACTGAAAGCTGTGCATGTCACAGAATCTTTATGACCTTGTGAAAATAAAATTAAGAAAAAAGATATCATAATGCTATACACTAAGTAAATTTAAAAATCCAATTAATTAGGGCAATAAAACTGTCTTTAAATCACTGTTAAGCACTCTAACAACATGAAATCATTAACAAGAAATTATGTCTTTGCTCAACCAAGCAATGTGAATGAAGCCACAGGTATGTTTGGTCTTTTTAAGGTTTAGTCCAGAATATAGGATACAAAACTAACTTCATTTCTAAAGGTTGCTGTGGGTAAACTTAACTTTAGACAAGTGTTAGAGGTACATACTGAGTTAGTAATTTATAGAGGAGCATGCCAAAACCTTTCCCAAAAAAAGACAGATAAAGTAATGAGACTAAGTTTAAAATTATAGTCTAAGAATAGCTTTATGACAAAAAATATGGTGTTAGATTCATAATTATAGTTAAAAGTAAGGCAAAAAATTTATAACAAATGCATAAGGGTTAGCTAGTGTATCATTAAATTACAAATTGAGATTTACCTTAGTTTGGAAGTATGAAAATGTTGTAACTTTGTGAAAGAAAGTCTGAAGGTGCCTAATAACATCATAATTACATTTAATGAAAAAATTAACAATTAATCCATTATGTTCAGTTCCACTGAATCACGAGTTTCTATTTACCATGGCACTCCAAAAGTGTCTGTCCATCTTTTATTTGCCAAATGTAAGCCTTGTCATCTTCTCCACCAGAAACTGCCACTGAACTATTCACTGGTTCAATTGCCACAGAGAAGACAGAAGCTGATGAAGAAAAAGTAAACTTAAGTCTGTACTGGAGTCGATTGGCCCACCCTGCTGGATTTTATCCCAGTTTCCTTAACATAAATTAAGCTACCAGGAGTATCACTACTCCCCTTTGGATGGAATGCTAGTTCATCCCAAGGCATTTGTAAAAATCAGTTCAAAACTCCTTTGGCAAAAAAAACAACAACAATTAAAGCAACTTTTGGTGATGTAAAGACATGATTGCAGCCCTTATGTTTTCCTGATGGCAAGATATAATGGCTGATAAAATTTGCTTAACATTATAACTGTAATAATCACCAGTATGCTTTTGGAAGCTCAAGTCTGCATCATCTTTTTCAGCCATGCCAACACTTTCACCATCTTGATCATTCATGTCATCTGTGAAACCAACATCCTCCATTCCAACTGCAAGTCCATCTGGAAGTATAATTTGTTAACCCTTTAACCCCTGAGATTGATTAACACCTAGTTTCTCCTTACAATATCATCCCCAAATCACACATTTAGGTTATGAGAATAAAGGAAATGATCACCAACTAAAGAAGCTCTTGATTGTTAAACAAATTCTCCATGTGACAGCACCTCAGGAAATTTATCAAGCATAGTATAGAAAGTTTGCATGCTGATGTTAGGGTGTAAAGGATTAGAGAGGTATTTGAAGCCAGTTGACTAAAACATCGGTTGTTTTGAGATGTTATACTCTGAGTTATACTGTGGGCAGGGAATTGATCAGCACACATTTTGGCTGAATAAGGCCAAACGTCAAACTAATCACAACAGCCCACCAGAATGAAGAAAAATATCACAAGGAACTAACCAGGAGTAAGTGTAAACATAGGTGAATCACCTGAGGGGTGAAAAAATACTTGATCACATCACAGTTAGTTTTAGTTTTGCATGTGGTTGATTAAGAAGCTGGTGGAAACAACAACAAAAATGATTGGAGATTCAAGATTATCTATGACACTCAGTTGAAATTTCTATACTAAAACGACAAGGCAGCAAACATAATCTGCATAAACCACTGCTGAGGGAGGGAGGGGGCGGGGGGGGGTTGGAAAAACAGGAGGGGTATCTAATTGAACAAGAAAACCACCTTAAGGTACTTAAACCCTTCCAGTGCCAGAGCCAGAAGTGATTAACAAATGATTTCTCCCCAAAATTAAAGAGATCGTCCAGTAGAGAAACAAGGTAATGAGAAAATACAAACTTATCAGCTTACGGACGTCACTTCGATGCAATACCTGACGTTCTTATCTTGGCACTTACGAGCAAATAAGCAGGGGTCTTGAGAGTTTTTAACTTTCGCTTGTAATATATAGGGTTGTCTTTTGAGTTCACAACTTTCTATTTATGATGCTAGAGTTGGTTATTACAAATCGGGAATCTATACTGACATGCTAGCAAAACACGTGTGGAGATTTTCAAGAGACTGTGAAGTCTTCATCGATATAACAGTAGTACCTTCCTCTGCTTCATCGTCACCATCTAAATCTACCACTTCTACAAAATCATCTTCCAAGAGCTCGATCTCTTGCTCTGGACTCTCTAGATTATTTTCTGCGTCCATCTCTGAAATATTCTTACTTCGCCACAAATACTCGTGTGCTACCCTGTTTTTTCCCCCAGATAGAACACTTATTTTTCTATTCACGTACACTGAACTGAAGCGTAACTTCAATTCCAGTCTTTCTCGACTTTACAGAAAAACTAAAATGGCGGATAAAAAGCCTTCCAAAACAAATTTGTTTGATGATCGAGATTCTAAACCAGAGAGAACGGAGAGTCCTCTTGACTTTCTCTGTGAGTAATTTTAAGTGATGAAAGTAGGGTCATTTTTTTTTTCGAAGCTGAAGCAAGATTAAAAGAATTTTAAGCTAACCTTAGAAACAATGATTTTAATCAACATTTATCAACAAATTATTTTGCAGCGCGCACTGGTATTACAAGTGACATCAAAGATGCAATAACTCTTATCATTGAAAACAGGCCTGAGGATCCAATCGCTTTTATGGCTGAGTTGTGAGTATCTCGATCCGCCAGCAGTGATTTACGAGTCTACAAAAATTGAAAATTTCATGTGTCCATTAACAACATTTTTGAATGATTGACTTAAGTTTTGACAGCCGCGCGATCATAACCACGGCACTTGTGAAGGCCCATCAAAAACTGCTGCTAGCACATCATTCAAGACCATCTTTCCAAATCAACCTGGCAGCAGCCTATAACATCTTGAAACAACAGAAAAGTGAGTTGATAGTGTAAATTGGCCACCGTAAAGAGTTTAAAAGCAGACGTTGGGTTGTGTGTGTGTGTTGATATGCAGAAAATGAAGCTACACTATTGGTCATCACCATATTCTCACCAACAGTGAAGCCCCATTTTCGGCATATAAACACAAACACAATCCACAGTTCCTCCAATCACTCTGATGAAGGACTAACCCTAACCCTTTAAGTATTATCAACACAGTTGATAATACTTAATTACCCTGTTATACTTTCCCACCAATGCAGCACCACAATTTCTTTTGAAACTTATCCCCTTTATTTATATGTTTTACAAGTACATGACTTGAACAGTTGTAAAAGCTCTAAACCCTTTAACCCCCAGAAGTGATATACATGTAACTTCTCCCTACAATATCCATACATTATCCAACAAAGAGATTATGAGAATACTCAAACTAATCAGGAAGAGGTTGTTATCATGATATAACACAAAATTCTTGTAACTAAGTTACATGGAAATGTGTAACAGCTGGATGGGAGAATTAACAATCAGATCTTAGGAGTTAAAGGGTTAAACCCTGAGAGACTGGCAAACATCTAATTTCACCTTACAATAATACTGCTGAATCATTCATTAACCCTTTAACTCCCAAGATCTCATTAGTAATTCTTCTTACTTAGTTTGGAGAATTTGGAATTAAATGTGAATTGAATATTTTTCTCATTTCTCATTACTTGTCCGCTTGATATTGTACATATAGTGTAAGGAGAAATTCTGTCTCGGTCACAAGTGGGTCTTAGAGGGTCAAGATCATGGGAATATAGGGAATGATTGCCAACCTAATAAACTTCAATTGTTAAACAAATTCTCCTTCTAAAAACCAAAGGAAATGTATAGAGAAGAGTTTGGAGAATCTAGATACTGATGTCAGGGTGTAAAGTGTTAACCTGTGCATCATGGGACAGACTTAGTCAGATTTTAAGTTAAAATAGACTAGTTAAAAAATCGTTTCTTGTTTCTGTTAGATAGTAATGGTCTACGAGGACTTACTGGAAAAACATACAATGATTTATTGACTCTGTTATGCAAGTAAGGAGATCAAGTTATTACTTAAATCAGTGTTAACTGGTTTTAAATATTTATCAGAATGCCAGTTGTCCATCATCCTAACTATTAATTCACTATCATTGATATTTAAAATTTCTTATTTTTGTAGAACTGGTAAGTTTCAGCCATTACATAGGGGTCTCATAGGCTCTTTAATTAGCTAAAGGGAGCTTAAGTACAAAGGTTTTTGAGATGGCAGCCAGAAGTTAAAAGTTCTAATTCTTGCTGCTCATTACACCTTTCTGGGCAGCACAGTTTGGTTTAAAATGTTCAATAACAACCTTGCAGCTGACACATTGGTGTCTAAGGGCTCCAGGAGTTTTATTCTTCTTTCAGTTGCTGTCCACATCTAAAAAAATGTCTCTGCTTTAGTTTTCTATTGTTTGTAAAAAGAACACCACATTCAAAAAGAGCATACTCAGTTTCACATCTGCTTCAGTCAAAACTTTCATTTCATGGAAGCTCAGGCTTGTCAACCTTTGATATTAGTCTCAGGGAAAATAAGAAAATTTTAAAAATAACGTTTGAGTATTGTGAGAAGAGAACACTAAATCTCAAAAGAAAACACGCTGATGGCCAGAGGATGACAGAATTCCTAGAACATCCTTTTACTCTTAAACAGCAAACAAAATTATATCAACTAACTTGACTGGCAGAAAATATTTTAGGAGTAACTTGTAAATTACTTTATACTGAGTCAGTACTCTGTTCCAGAGACTTGACCGGGGCAGAATCTGAACCTCTCCAAAAGCGAATCATGTGCTTTAGCCATGAGGTGATTCGCTTTCCAGTTTTTAAACTTGGAGTTTTATCCACATTTATATATCAAGGTAAGAGCAGTAATTCACCTGTGGATGCTTGATTACTACCAATGACAAACTGTAATGAAAGATGTCTTTTGTTTTGGGTACTTTTATCTTGAAAGCTTTGTGCTACAGTTCCTAGATCTGAACTAGTTTCTGTGCAAGTTAATCATGTCTCTAGGATTTCTTTCTTCTCAAATTGACTGAATGCCACTTCTATACTGTACGTCTTTTGTTCTGAGTAGATGTCCAGTTCTAATAATGTTTTGCTCACAATTGATTTCTCTGTAGACTTTTTGAAACAAGCGGAATCACTGTACAGTGAGTTGGACTTAACAGGAAGAGGTGCACATGATTCACTTCTGGTTACTTTTTTCTCTTAACCCTTTACCTCCCAGAAATAATTAACAACTAACCTCTCCCTATAATATCCATCATTATCCAGCAAAAAGATAATGAGAATACCCAAACTTATCCAATAGAAGTTGTCATCTTGATCTAACGCCAAATTCTTGTAAATGATTTAAAGGGAAATATGTAGCAGCTGGAGGGGAGAATTGACAATCAAATCATAGGTGTTAAAGGGCCAAGAGTGACTAACAAATTTCTTTTTACATCATCAGAACCATCATCAGAACCTTGTCCCACAGGCAGGTGAACTGTAGAGCTGAAAATTTTTATAATTGTTTTGTAGGCAAAGCTGATAAAAATCTCTGTGAAGCAATTTTAAATGAACTACGACAGGCAGTTGTCAAGACAACAGCTGATCCCATCAGGTCAGTAAAACAAAAACTTTTTTTACATCTAAAATGCACTATGGTGGACACCAATATACTTCTACATAAAAGCAGCATGGATGATTATGAAAAATTTCCAATATTAGTCTTCTTTGATTGAAAGAGGGTGACAGGAGGATAGCCCGGGTGCTGCTCATTCTAGATTTGGAGCATTCTAGAACACTGTGATCAGCTCTGACGTATTTTCATATCAAACCCTAGACTATGCATGCACCACCCTTACCCTGTGTGACCACTTTGTGGTTAAACAATTCCCCACCCACCCACCAGAGGGTGGGGGAAGTGGGAGGTGGGGTGTGTTATCATAAAGATGCGTGCATGGATGCTACAAGCTGTACCCTTTCATGTATCTTTTTTTTTTTATCAAGAGGGTTCTTCTTTCATATATCAAGCTTGATACATGTTAATGAGTTCATCTTAACTTGCAGTATCATTCACACTGGCTCCATGTTGAGTTCTCAACGACTCAATAAAGTAATGGCTGAGGTTAGTTGGCAAATTTTCATTTGAGTATTGTTAAAGTAATCCAAGTTGCATTTTGCCCTGTGATTGGTCTAGAAAATTTGCTCCATCCTTTCAGCCAATCAGATGCAAAAGTAAAACCAAACTTAGTCAATTGCTTTTCCTGCATTTAGGCAGTTTGGTTATTTTTCTTTTGAACTCCCATTAGTTTATAATGCTGTCATTCAATTTCTTTTTTTTTTTAATTTGGCCATTTTGGTTAGTTTTGTTTGAGCATAATGAATAATCACATAACACTAATTTTTAAAGAAAAAAAGATGGTTTTTTTTGTTTGAGATGAAAATGGACACTTGAAAATTCTTAACCCTTTAACTTCCAGTAGTGAATAACATCAAACTTCTCCCTATATTATCCATACATTATTCAGCAAACAGGTGATGAGAATATTCAAACTTATCAGGTAGGGGCTGCTATCTTGATCTAGCATCAAGTTCTTAACTAATTTATATGGAAATGTGTAGCAGCTAGAGGGGAGAATTAACAATCAGATCTTGGGAGTTAAAGCCAGTGTTTGACCAGTATCACTTTTTGCATTTTATCAGGCATTACTGAAGAGTGGAGCAACCAGTCAGTTAATGGGCGCTGATGAATTCATTGTAAGCGCAGCAGAAATCCTGCTTGAACAGGTTTGACCAGTTTTAAAGCATATCCATCAATCGCAAAAAATCCAGGATTTCTGTGATTTTACTTAACTTTGCCCTGTGGTTGGTCCAGAAAACTCACGCCATCCTCTCAAGCAAGATGATGCAAAACTCATACCAATCATGACTTGGTTGCCTGTGTTTTCCTGTGCCTTAGTTGGTTTGCTTCTTTTCACTTTGATTTCTCATTGGCTGTTCAGGGTATTTTCCTTTCTTCTGATTGGTTGCTGTGAATACTTTGGTCTTGGTTTTTCAGCATTCAGTTGAAAAGCACTCTAAAAAGTCAAGTCACTGGAATGAGACATTATTCTATGTTCCATGCTTGTGAAGAGACAGAAAACATCTCTGCTTTTATAGATGGCTAAGCTAACACTATGAAAAAGATTACTTTTTTCATACAACCCTTGCATGAAGAAACCTCAAGACTCGTCCAATGTTTCAAACCTTCAAGTCAGGTATCGTTTAAATCACCAGGAGTTTTATTTGTGTAGCCTTTTATTAGTTTTGTGAGTAAACTTACTTTATGTGTGCATCATTTGTTTTTTTCATCAGATACCAGACTTAAGATGATGCTTGTGACACTGTAGGGAATTTCATCAAAAGATACACCCTTAATCAGGCACAGTGGCACAGGACAACCACTCTACATCAGCAGGATGAACTTCCAGGTGATAAGATTATTGCCACAGGCTAAACCTAAGCTCACGATGTTTATCAAAGAGTTTGCTAAGTGACAGATCCTCAACACACCATGGTCATCGCACTAATGCTACTTGCTAATAAACTGTTCATTCAAGAAAATATTTGCCACCCCTATCGCAGTATCATCATTTCACAGTCAATGTGTGTTTTTCCAACATCCTGATTTGTCACATTAGGGTTTTGATAGTCTCAAACAGGAAACAAGACTCTCTTGGAAAGTAAAGGAAAGAATTCTCTGCCTTTGATTGTTATTATACAACGGTACAAACTGTCAAGATGATAGATTGACATTTTAAAATGTTTGTTTAGTTACACGTAAAACCCACTTCTAACTTTCCATTGTACCCAGAGTAATTCTAAAGAGTGACCAGCATCTAATTTCTCCTTACGATGATACTGTTGAATCATTAATTGAGATTATGAGAAGAAAGGAAATGATATTCAACCTACAACACTTTGATTGTTAAAAGAATTATTCTTGTCTCTACCCCCGATAGGAAATGTGTAAAAAAGGGTACGGAGAACTTCCATAGTGATGTTAGGGTGTGAGCAGTGGGGACGGGTGGGGGATTGGATAAATTTCAATACGACGGCTGTCACTTTCAGAGGCAAGTCCTCCCCATTCCTCACACATATCCTTTAAGCAAGATCTGCACTCTATTTAGGTTACAATGAGAAGACAAGAAATTAAAATTGGGAGAGAAAGAAATGATAGGACTTTTTTGCATTGATAAATCAAAACTAATCATCAAGCAATACTGTTAGACACTGAATGAACAACATTTGATCATTTTAACTACTTTATTCAAAAGCTAAAAGATACTTAGATTAAACAAGAATTATGCAAAGACACTCCATTGTAGGGCTGTACAATCAAGGCTGTGCTCTGGAAGAGTCTAGGTGCCACAGGCCACTAACTTTTTATGGGGCAGGCTACCACCAATTTTTGAGATCAAACCATTCAGGCAATAAGAGATCCTTACAAGAGCACGGTTGGTCTACAAACCTAAAAACTGGTCCTCACCCCTCCCCCCTCTGCACAAGAAGGTCGTGCAGGCCATGACTGAAACTAGTAAGGAGTAAAAAGCTGCCCTCTTCACCATTGCTGTTATCTATTGCAACCATAATCTTTTGCACAAGTCTTTTCCTTTTTATTTAAGAACAATCAATTCTTTTATGTAAAGTAATTTATTTCACTCATTGACCTCATTGTGCAGTGAGGGTGGGGTGGGGAGCCTTAATTCTAAGAAAGCTTCAATAGCCTGAGGAAAGTCTCAACAGTGATCATTTAAGATTTGAAAACCTGCATGTTTTCATCAAATTGGTAATTCTCATCCTATGAAAGAGCACTGTCATTTTCAGAAGTGAGTCCTCCTAACTCAGCTGCTTGCCCATCCATTTCAAAAAAACTACAATTTGCTACCTTGAATAACCAAACATAAAAAGTGCTGCTCTAAAAGCAAGCTTAAAATTAACTTTTAAGCCATAAATTACATCATTGTTGCATGATATCCTAGAAAATACACCAATCTAAAGTTAACCCTTTAACTCCCAAGATCTGATTGTTAACTCTCCTCTCTAGCTGCTACACACTTTGTTGCAAATTAGTTACAAGAATTTGGTGTTAGATCAGAGTAAAAACTTCTTCATGATAAGTTTGAGTATTCTAATTACCTTTTTGCTGGACGATGTATGAATAAATTAACTAGATACCTTACTGACTCAACTAGATACCATCCTTAATTATAATTTTTAATCTCCATATGTACAAATGAGCTTGATTAAACGTTTTTTGCTCAAGAAGCAACAATATGAAACAAGTACATCAAATTAAATACAATTCAGTGGCGTCGAAGTTAGACAAAGATTATGCAGAAGTTCTGTGTAATGTGCTATCAGAAGCCTCACTTATCAGATTTCAATAGCCTTCATAGGTCATATAAAAATCCTAAAAACAGTAATACTTGACTACCAGTTTTTCTACCAAAAAATCATAATTGAAAACAGAAACTTACATGTACCGAACGTAGAATCTAATGTTTCCTTATCTGCATCAAAGGCTCGACTGCTGATGCTCTTCATCTAATTAGATGCAAAACATTTTTGGAATAAGTTTGACGCAACTCTTTAAGGACTATTGACCAACGTCACGAGCCAACTTATAAACTTTGTTCTCTCCTACGCTGATCATAAGACAGCCAATATAATATAACAAAGCTACCCCCCACAAATGTCTTGCAAAGGAATTAAGTTGTTCCCAGTCTTCTTCATAACGCGCGCTGTGTGAGTTTTCAATGTTAGGAAGAGGACTGGGAAGAGTAACCTACAGAAATGAAGGAAGTCTCCTATGTAGAGTGAAAAAACTCGGCGGTCAACATCTGCGTAAGCGTGTACGTTGAGAGGGCAATGCTGGAAGCGGCGAAAATGGCCCTACATCTCAATTGCAGGGTTTTTTTATGGCAAAGTTGAGATCGTGTATATGTTAGTACACACAAAGTTGATTAAAACAGCCTCTCAAGCGAAAGGGAGAAGGGTGGTTGTATCTAACAGTATTTTCAGTTACAGCTACCTTATAACTGCCACTTGACTTAGTCTTGCGGATTGACCGTTTGTCTCACTCTGCATCTGTTAAAGACCTATCTGCTAAACGAAGGCCGTGTAAGGTTCGCCTGGAATGGTTCGCTTAAAGTGTATCAACGGTCAGTCAACAAGATCGAGTCGAGTTGCAATTGTAGTGTGAGTTAAGTTAGGAATACAGCCAAGAGAGATTCCTCCGGTCCTTGTGTTCCAGCAAGAAAAGCTTAAAAGAGTAATAATGTTTTTGGGAATTCAACAAAAATACCCCTGACTGAATAAGCTTTGAGTCAAAAAAGCCCCAAGTTTTCCTTCTAGTTCTCCTTTTCCCTATTTATGTTTCTATTTAAAGATTTTTATGAACGTGTCAAATTTTTTTCGTGCATTTTACATGACACCGATTATTTTTCATGATTACCTTTAAGGGAGAATTAGCGCGCAGCTGGTAAAAATTGATCTGCGTATCCGACTAAAGACCGCTGAGCTAAACCGGCATGAAAACATTTTTCTTTCACTATATGCTTATAGCTCCTGACCTAATGTTGATGTTTATTTCATTCAAAGATCTGAATACGATGGTTATCGTGATCACATACAGCAATTCGGTCGTTACTTAAAATTGCCAGGGACGTAGGAAATTTAAACTCTCCTAAACTGCTACCCTTTGTTCCAAACTTGCCAATAAACTTACCATTGGGCTCAAACACTTGTACTCTGTCATTACTTCCATCACAGATCATCAGGTGTCCTGATTTGTTCACTGCTATAAAACAAGGACCGCGAAATTCCCCGTCCCCTCTACCTTCCTTTCCAAACGCGTATTGAAAGTTTCCATTCCTGTCAAAAACTTTGATACAATCTTCATCGTTGTCTGACACTATGAAATATCTATCATACAGAATACAATGGAAAGGCGATTTAAAAAAGCCCTGCCCACCTATTTTCATAAGGAACTTTCCATCGGGAGAAAAGATTTTGATTAAGCTGTTTCCTCTATCAGCAATGATCACATTACCGGCCGTCACTGTCTACAGATAAACCCAAAGGATCATTGAGTTGGTTATCAAGATGCCCACGGCCACCAAAGCTTCTTACGAACTCACCCCTCCCATTGAAAATCTGAATTCGACTCAAATTGTCCGCGACAAAAATATTCCCATTATTATGAAAAACTATTCCTCTAGGATATTCAAGTTCTCCCGCTTCGCTACTCCAACGACCAAAGGATCCTAAGTAATTTCCATCACTGTTAAAGATTTTAATTGTGTGATTGAAATTATCAGAAACAGCTATCTCATCCCTGGCATTTACAGCCAGCCCAAAAGGATTGTTAAGCATATCTAAAGACGAACCTTCCTCACAGAAAGTTAAAACAGGTTTGAGTTGAAATGGTTTTACGAGTACCAGAAAAGGACTCTGGTGAATATGTTCCCCGTTTACCTGTACACTCACTTGACACCTTCCTTGATATTTTGGAGTATCACAGTCATTTATTCCTACTTTCGTCGCGCATTCTCGTCCTCGTTCATCTCCGATCTCCACTGTGACACGGTCACGTTTATCGTAACACTGTTTACCACGACCGTTCCTTGAGGTCAAAGTAAATTGTGCCTCACGGTTTATAATTCCTTCTTCAATTCCTTTGCCTTCGCAAATAAAATGACTTGCCGTAGTGGGTTGCAAGATTTGCAAAGTTCCAATGTCATCAGTTTTGATACTCTCCAATAGTTTTGGATTTTCCTCGAAAACGAAACCAGCGGGAAGGCTTTTGGAGTCACGGTCAATTGGCTCGGTTTGAGCAACTCCTTCAAAAATGGCGTCTAGTGATTTTTTTAGTTGAACGATTTCAGCGTTACTGCTACGAGTTAAAAGCTTATCAGCGTTTTCCAGCGCAGATTCTATAGCCGCAATTTGCCGTTGAATTTCGGTTTTTCTTTCCGTTACAAGATCAAGCGATCTGCTCGTTTCTTTCTTCAAGGGTGATAGTATCTTTTGCTTTTTCGCCTCAATAACGGCCACGAGATTGTCAACAAGTCTTTGAACATCTCTCTTCACGTCTCCGCCTTGCTGCATCAGTTTGGCGAACTCTTTATCAAGATCAAGTCGAATGGCGGTTTTCATCTTCGCTTGCAAATTGCATCTCTGCTTTTCAACCAACGACTTCATCTCACTCTTCTGTATTTCTGCCTCTTCAGTCCTTGACTAATTTCATAATATGGCCACCGTGGTCCAATGTGACACAAATTTGACAAACTGGCATTTCGCAAGTCTTGCAAAAGTACTTCAGCTCTTCTTTGTTGTGATCTTCCTTAGGACAAAAGGTAGGTCGTTTCATTACATCCTCATAGTCCTTGTCTTGAAAATCATTGAGCGCCAGGACACGGTGATCTTTGTAGCTTTTCATGATGCTGTGCCCAATTACGCACTCTTGGTAATCATTACAATAGCAACTTTCCGAGCTTATCTAGTCGCAATTTCCACATTTCAAAGAGCAATCTCCCCTCTTTCGGCATCACCATGGGCAGCAATGTGTATCAGGCTCACTGACTTCATCGATTGGAGTACAGAATGCTTTGTAGCAGACTCTCCTATCAAAGGCCTTACGCCAAGAAGTGTTCCAATCATCTCTACTTCCTTTCTTGCACACATAACTTGTTAGTTAGAACAACTTCTTCAGTCTCCGGACCCTTTCCAATCCAAGTCTTTTCAAACAGAAAGAGCTGGTTTTTGCCAAAACAAAGGGTCCCTCATTGAAAATACTGGTGTGCGAGATGTGCTTTCTGATTTGTTATTAATGCCAGAAGGAATTTGATCATTTTGCATTATCTGAAACTTAAAACCTCTTTACACCCTAACATCAGTATCTATATTCTCCATACTTTTCTCTGTACAATTCTTCTGGTACTGACAAGGAGAATTTGTTTAACAATCAAAGGTTCTTAAGATGGTGATCATTTGCCTTGTTCTCATTATCTTAATGAATGACTCATCAGTATTATTATTATAAGGAGAAACTATATGTTGGTCACTCCCAGTGTTCAAAGAGCTAAAAACACAAATATCTACGTGAAAAACTATTGAATACCTATAAATTCCCTTGTCATGAAAACCTAGCAATCCCATTAGAAATATGAAAGAATCGTCCAAAAGCATCGATCTGAGGCTCGGCACCCTAACGTGCTTCCTCCAGCTCGCTCCAGACTTGTCTCCGCTTACATAAAAAGGTCCTGGAGGCTGAGAGACGGTCTATGGGAGAAGAGAAGAGAAAGCTTCCCTCCTTAACGAATTACTGCAGGACAACTAACATGAGAGCGAATAAATTCATTTACCTCCTTGCTTCTTCTCCAGTTGTTGGTGCATACATTAGAATAACGCTCCACAAATAAAAGATTGTCCTGCACTTAGTGTAATAGAAATCCTACGTAAATCGGCCAACGACAAGCGGACAAAATTAATAGGTAATTGATAATACTTAAAGGACCTTTCGTACTGGCGCTTACGTTTGGCCGCTCAGCGGGCCTAAGGAAGAGAATGACTATACGGAACCGACAGTCGAACAGAAATAGACAACCACATTTTATTGGCTGCCTGATATGACTGACGTATGACGTATGTTGCAAAAACTCAAACGACGAAAAGAGATGGCTAAAATTATTTCCTTAGCAGGGCACTCAAGGCTACAGGTTGTGGTAAGTACTGTCTACGAAAACAACTAATTCACTTCCATTAATTTGCCTTGACATAGACTAAGAAAAACATTTTGGCTTGGAGCATCGGTTTTAAGAACTGCTTCAAACCTCGTTCAGTTATGAATGATATGATAAATGACTTGGCGGAAGATAATTCTGATATGTGCGATAGAAATTGAAAGAAATTAATAAGCAGCAAAGTCGGTTTAACGTTCCCCACCTAGACCCACCAAACATTGACTACATTCGACGAATTAACAGGTATTTTAACCGACACTGGATATAAAGATTTCTCTCAAGCTATTTTCTCTGAAGATTAAATTCCGACATCCTCCGAGTTAGCCGAAGGGCTATCTACTAACGCTCCAGCCTCGAGCAGAATTCCAAGCGTTATGTGAAAAATATTAATTCCGATTTTCCGTTACAGAAGCTTAAATGAAATTCATTTTGTTTCTTCCAATGAAGGAAAGACGAGGAGAGACGGATAATTGTTATCCTACTTTTGAAGCGGCGCCATCTGATGAAAATATATTTCGGTTTTGTACGTCAAACTTTTTTACCGATGACGGATGTGAGCATGCAAAAATGAAACAATTCACTTTGGTTGCAGGTAACATCCGGTCTGCGTATACACTGAACCGTTTGATTTACTCAAAATTACAAGATTTGTTACATTGCTGAATTGGAGCTTCTGTCTTGAAACGGTAAGCTATTTGTGTTCGATGTCTGTCTCTTCATAAGCTGTTCATTTTCCAGTAAGTGTAATTTGAGTCATCGAAGACAAAGTTGGTAAATAAGAGGAACGGCTGGGTTGAAAAGTGTTGTACCCTAAATAGACAACACATTGCTGTCTTCGTTTATCTCTTAAGGGTGTTCATCTAAATAAGACGGAAATATCGTAACAATCACGTGATGTCACGATCGAGAGGATTTCGCTTTCTGTAAGTGAGAAATAATACCTCTTTTAGGGAGGGGAGGGAAAGGGAATTTTCGTAAGAATGTACAACATCGGTCATCTATTTGAGTTTACATATTCTCTTTATTCGGGCAAACGATTTAAACTTGAAAAGTAGTGCACCGAGCGATCACACGAATTATCAAAAGTTACAAATTCTATTTCTAGTAATATTCTCGGGCCTTGTCATATTGACCGAGTGAATGGAATAAAGTTCTTACGTTTCCATAGCTTGTTGCTTCTCCATCCCTGTCGCCAATTTCTATTTTAACATTTCACCATGGATTTTTTTCTTCTTTTTTCCAGGAAAAAGCTGACCTCCTTCGAAAGATCTCATACAAGTCCCTTTACCTTCATCAAAATGAATAAGGAACGTTTCTAACTTCAAAAGGTAATTTGCATCAATGCTGACTGTTTTAGAAATTCAAACATCAATAGTATCGTTATGAAAGCTTCAAAAGAAAATTATCGTAGGAATAACAACATTAGCAGCATATAGAAATCTAACTGTCACCCCCCTCTTTGAAAAAAAACATCGACAAATAATGCGTCTTTTACAAGGATTTACACAATCAAAATCCAAGATCATCAAATGAAGTGCATATCGATTATGTACGGACAATTATAATAAACACTCCATAGAGTGCAGGACCTTTACACAGAGGTAGCCAATATGGACCATTCTCCGAACTCATGCAAAACCTGTGAGTTTTAATATATAGTTAGGAAAAAGATCAAAGAAAACCTACTTACTGATTAAATTTCTAGAAACGCTAACTTGTTGCAAGGAAATGCGATTATTATTAAGATATGGGCTGGGCAGTTTAGAATTAGCAGTAAGCAGTATGATGTAACACGAGCTCCCTTGAGAGCCCAATAAATCGCAATTGTTGAGAGCATTGCTCCTTCTTACATAATTGAATTGAATTACTGTAAACTAAATATGAATCAGCAGATCAAATGAAGCTTGTTGTATTCTGATAGGCAGTTGAATTTCCCAGTTGATTTCTGATCTGCGTGATTCGCGTGACAGTGTAACGAACACCCCAGTAGAACAGACGGCAAAGGCGTGTTCCTCTTTGATGGACGATGTAATAAAAATCCATCTGCGAAAAGAGAGGCTATAGTCCAAACTCCGTAGAAAATATGTATTAAACTTGTCAGATGAACCACAACATTTGGCTAAGATAAAAACTCCGAAACTTCTTAAAAGTCATAACAAAGGGTAAGAGAACGAAAGCTCAAAAACAATTAACTAAACTCCGTTAAGACAAGCAACAAAATTACGCGAAAAATGTCCACGTCAGTTGTCCAGTGTCAAGGTTAGAGTTCTTTGACGTGATTTGCTAATTGTGAAATCACGTGCGCCGCGCGTGAATGCAAAAAGATTACAAGGCGGGGAGAGGAAGATAAAAATTGAAATTTGAAAAGATTTTCTACAAACAATCCGTGTTTAAGTTTTCACTAATTTCTTCTTTTTTTCCAAACTGAGAAGAAACAGAGTAAAGATGGACAGACGTGTTGCAAGCCATCAGGGTATACAAGGAATGTTTGATTATATTACACAGTCAGGCGCAGGCTATCGATAGTTCATTGGCAAACTTTATGTTCCGAGCCATCTACAGGAAAATAATCCGTGCTTACCTTTATATAAAGGATTACACAAGTACAGAAAAATACATCAAGGAACTCCTCCTATACTTGGACTTTAATGACACCGCTGAAAAAGGATGGCTACATTTAAAACTGGCAGAAATACTTCAGGTACAAAATTAAGTAATGGAGTCCAGGAAACTTTACGAATCAGCAACCAAAATAATGAAAACGATGGGAAACACACATGGCCAGGCACTATGTTACGCAAAGCTCGGAGTAATGTTGCAATCGTATAGTCAATATGACAAGGCCCGAGAATATCAGGAGAAAGCACTCGCTATCAATATAGAAATTGGCGACAGGGATGGCGAAGCAACAAGCTACGGAAACCTAGGAGCTTTGTTCCAGTCATTAGGTCAATACGACAAGGCCCGAGAATATCAGGAGAAGGCACTCGCTTTCAAAATAGAAATTGGTGACAGGAATGGAGAAGCAACAAGCTACGGAAACCTCGGAACTTTGTTCCAATCACTCGGTCAATATGACAAGGCCCGAGAATATCAGGAGAAAGCGCTCGCTATCAAAATAGAAATTGGTGACAGGAATGGAGAAGCCACAAGCTACGGAAACCTAGGAACTTTGTTCCAGTCACTGGGTCAATATCACAAGGCCCGAGAATATCAAGACAAAGCACTCGCTATCAGAATAGAAATTGGTGACAGGAATGGAGAAGCAACAAGCTACAGAAACCTCGGAACTTTGTTCCAATCACTAGGTCAATATGAAAAGGCCCGAGAATATCAGGAGAAAGCACTCGCTTTCAATATAGATATTGGTGACAGGAATGGAGAAGCAACAAGCTACGGAGAACTAGGAGCTTTGTTCCAAGCACTAGGTCAATATGACGAGGCCCGAAAATATCAGGAGAAAGCGCTCGCTACCAATATAGAAATTGGTGACAGGAATGGAGAAGCCACAAGCTACGGAAACCTAGGATTTTTGTTCCGATCATCCGGTCAACTTGACAACGCCCGAGAATATCAAGAGAAAGCACTCGCTATCAGAATAGAAATTGGTGACAGGAATGGAGAAGCAACAAGCTACGGAAACCTCGGAACTTTGATCCGATCATCTGGTCAATATGACCAGGCCCGCGAATATCAGAAGAAAGCACTCGCTATCAGAATAGAAATTGGTGACAGGAATGGAGAAGCAACAAGCTACGGAAACCTCGGAACTTTGTTCCAATCACTAGGTCAATATGAAAAGGCCCGAGAATATCAGGAGAAAGCACTCGCTATCAGAATAGAAATTGGTGACAGGAATGGAGAAGCCACAAGCTACGGAAACCTAGGAACTTTGTTCCAGTCACTGGGTCAATATCACAAGTCGCGAGAATATCAGGAGAAAGCACTCGGCATCAATATAGATACTGGTGACAGGAATGGAGAAGCAACAAGCTACGGAAACCTCGGAACTTTGTTCCGATCATCCGGTCAATATGACAAGGCCCGAGAATATCAGGAGAAAGCACTCGCTATCAATATAGATATTGGTGACAGGAATGGAGAAGCCACAAGCTACGGAGAACTAGGAGCTTTGTTCCAAGCACTAGGTCAATATGACAAGGCCCGAAAATATCAGGAGAAAGCGCTCGCTACCAATATAGTAATTGGTAACAGGAATGGAGAAGCCACAAGCTACGGAAACTTAGGATTTTTGTTCCGATCATCCGGTCAACTTGACAACGCCCGAGAATATCAAGAGAAAGCACTCGCTATCAGAATAGAAATTGGTGACAGGAATGGAGAAGCCACAAGCTACGGAAACCTAGGAGCTTTGTTCCAGTCACTGGGTCAATATGACAAGGCCCGAGAATATCAGGAGAAAGCACTCGGCATCAATATAGATACTGGTGACAGGAATGGAGAAGCAACAAGCTACGGAAAACTAGGAACTTTGTTCCACTCACTAGGTCAATATGACAAGGCCCGAGAATATCTGAAGAAAGCACTCGCTACCAATATAGAAATTGGTGACAGAAATGGAGAAGCAACAAGCCACGGAAACCTCGGAACTTTGTTCCAGTCACTAGGTCAATATGACAAGGCCCGAGAATATCTGGAGAAAGCAACCGCTATCAATATAGAAATTGGTGACAGGAATGAAGAAGCAACAAACTACGGAAACCTCGGAACTTTGTTCCAATCACTCGGTCAATATGACAAGGCCCGAAAATATCATGAGAAAGCACTCGCTATCAAAATAGAAATTGGTGACAGGAATGGAGAAGCCACAAGCTACGGAAACCTAGGAACTTTGTTCCAGTCACTGGGTCAATATGACAAGGCCCGAGAATATCAGGAGAAAGCACTCGCTTTCAAAATAGAAATTGGTGACAGAAATGGAGAAGCAACAAACTACGGAAACCTTGGAACTTTGTTCCAATCACTCGGTCAATATGACAAGGCCCGAAAATATCATGAGAAAGCACTCGCTATCAGTATAGAAATTGGTGACAGGAATGGAGAAGCAACAAACTACGGAAACCTCGGAACTTTGTTCCAATCACTCGGTCAATATGACAAGGCACGAGAATATCAGGAGAAAGCACTCGCTTTCAAAATAGAAATTGGTGACAGAAATGGAGAAGCAACAAACTACGGAAACCTTGGAACTTTGTTCCAATCACTCGGTCAATATGACAAGGCCCGAAAATATCATGAGAAAGCACTCGCTATCAGTATAGAAATTGGTGACAGAAATGGAGAAGCAACAAACTACGGAAACCTTGGAACTTTGTTCCAATCACTCGGTCAATATGACAAGGCCCGAAAATATCATGAGAAAGCACTCGCTATCAGAATAGAACTTGGTGACAAGAATGGAGAAGCATCAGGCTACGGAAACCTAGGAACTTTGCTCCAATTACTAGGTCAATATGACAAGGCCCGAGAATATCAGGAGAAAGCACTCGCTATCAGTAGAGAAATTGGTGACAGGAATGGAGAAGCAACAAGGTATGGAAACCTAGGAACTTTGTTCCAATTACTCTGTCAATATGAAAAGGCCCGAGAATATCAGGAGAAAGCACTCGTTAAAAGAGTAGAAATTGGTGACAGGAATGGAGAAGCAACAAGCTACAGAAACCTCGGAACTTTGTTCCAATCAATCGGTCAATATGACAAGGCCCGAGAATATCAGGAGAAAGCACTCGCTTTCAAAATAGAAATTGGTGACAGGACTGGAGAAGCAACAAGCTACGGAAACCTAGGAACTTTGTTCCAGTCACTAGGTCAATATGACGAGGCCCGAAAATATCAGGAGAAAGCGCTCGCTATCAGAATAGAAATTGGTGACAGGAATGGAGAAGCATCAAGCTACGGAAACCTCGGAACTTTGTTCCAATCATTTGGTCAATATGAAAAGGCCCGAGAATATCACGAGAAAGCACTCCCTATCAGAATAGAAATTGGTGACAGGAATGGAGAAGCAACAAGCTACGGAAACTTAGGAACTTTGTTCCAATCATTTGGTCAATATGAAAAGGTCCGAGAATATCAAGAGAAAGCACTCGCTATCAGAATAGAAATTGGTAACAGGAATGGAGAAGCAACAAGCTACGGAAACCTAGGAACTGTGTTCGAATCACTCAGTCAATATGACAAGGCCCGAGAATATCATGAGAAAGCACTCGCTATCAGTATAGAAATTGGTGACAGGAATGGAGAAGCAACAATCTATGGAAACCTAGGAATTTTGTTCCAATTACTTGGTCAATATGACAAGGCCCGAGGATATCAGGAGAAAGCACTCGCTATCAATATAAAAATTGGTGACAGGAATGGAGAAGCAACAATCTATGGAAACCTCACAACTTTGTTTTTCTCACTTGGCAAGTATGCAAAGGCCGAAGACTATCTTAAGAAGGCAATGGCAGTTAGAAAGTGTATTGCTGATAGAAGCGGAGAAGCAGAAGATTACAGACACCTTGGTCTAATTTCTCTTAAGCGCGGTGAATATGACAAGGCTCAGGAATACTTTGAGAAAGCCCTTACAATTGACATGGAAATCGGTGAGAGAGAAGGAGTAGTACTCAACTACAACTATTTAGGTTTGTGTTTCCAATCGCTTGGTAAATATGACATGGCCGAAGAATACATTAAGCAGACTCTCCTATTAAGTAAGGATATTGGACACAACTTGAACGAGTTTCACTGTCTTTGTCATCTATCGGCGTTAAAGGTGTCACAAGGTCGTCTTGAAGAGGCTTCTTCGTATCTTTTTCAAGGCATCCAAAAGTTCGAAACTTTGAGAGGTTTTCTTAAAGAAAGCGATCAGTTTCAGATATTTCTTTTAGAAAAGCACGGCACCTTTCCCTACAACTTGTTCAGTAGGTTGCTTTCTTCCACTGGAAAGCCGCAAGATGCCCTTTACGTCGAAGAGCTGAGAAGGGCAAAAGGCCTGGCCGACTTGATGGCAACTCAGTACTCTGTTCAAGAGCAGATCTCAAGCGATCCACAATCTTGGTGTGGCATTCAAGGGATCATCACAAAAGAAGCAGACTGTGCATGCCTGTACATTTCGGTTGGTAAAAATGAGGTACGGTTTTGGATCATTAAAGCAACGGGAGCTATTCATTTTTCAGAAAAGAAAGTGAACCTGGACCAAAACCAGGTGACCGGAATAGTCCCTGATTTAGATGAGTATTTTAAAGAAGCCTTCCGCAGTTACGCCATTTTACCAGAACAGAAATGCGAAGATCGATCTTTAGATGACACCGAACTGATGTCACTTCACTACGACAACCGCTCAGTCCTGCGTGACTATGATGCCGAAGATTTCAAAACAAGTCTTCACTTGTGTTACAAGATAATCATCGCTCCTGTGGCCAGTTTACTGAAGCAGCCCGAGATCATAATTGTCCCTGATTCCTGTGTGTACCAAGTGCCATTTGCAGCCTTGGCTGACGAAGGAGGCAAGTATTTATCAGAGACATGCAGGATTCGGCTGATTCCCTCTCTCACGACTCTCAAGTTTGTTCAAGACAGTCCTCCAGACTATCACAGTCAGACCGGGGCACTGATAGTGGGTGACCCTGTGGTTGGAAAGGTGATTCACAAGGGAAGGCTCAGAAATATAACACCATTGTCGTGTGCAAGAAAGGAAGCAGAGATGATTGGAAGACTTCTTGGGGTAACGCCTTTGATAGGAGACTCCGCGAAAAAGCATTCTGTACTCCAATCGATGAAGTCAGTGAGCCTGATACACATTGCTGCCCATGGTGATGCAGAAAGAGGGGAGATTGCTCTTTCTCCTGAGCACCCTTCCCCACTCCCACCTTTTCCTCGAGAAGAAGATTATCTTTTGACGATGGCGGATATTTCAAAAACTCAGTTGCGAGCTAAACTAGTGGTGCTTAGTTGTTGCCACAGTGCTCGTGGACAGATTAGAACCGAGGGAGTTATTGGAATTGCCCGAGCGTTCTTAGGATCCGGAGCTCGTTCAGTGTTAGCGGCACGATGGGCTCTGGACGACACAGCCACAGAGCAGTTCATGACTTGTTTCTACAAACATTTGTTCAGCGGTGAAAGCGCCAGTGAATCTCTCCACAAGGCCAGGAAGTGGATGAGAAATAACGGCTTTGACAAAGTTTCTCAATGGGCGCCATTTATGATCATTGGCGACAACGTGACATTTGATTTTAGAAATTGGCCGGTGCCCAGCGCACCTTAAGAGCAATGACTTTGATAAAACCTCTGTAGCAGAATGAACTGAACTTAGTAAAGCTCGGAACTATTTAATTACTAGCCTGTAGAAAGAGGACGCCATCTGCGAAGGACAACTCGGACCGATACACGAAGGAAAGCATTTCTGTAAAATGCTCCTCAGACCTCTCTCTTTATAAGAATTCCGAAGTTAAAAAAAACTCCAATTTTTTTTTGAGTCACTCATTTCGCCAAGCAAAGTATGACAATGTTTAGGTTTCGAACACAATTAGTTCGTCAAGGAAAGAAAAATTTTCATCGTTTTTCAAAGGTGATTAGCTACTCAATTCAAGAGACTTTTAAACACATGTGTAACTTGGAAAATAAGTTTTTTCTAGGCTTAAATTTTTGGAAATTTCTTGCAAACCTTTTGTCGAGAAATATTGTGGTTTAACATGCCAAAATAAAGACATTTAAAGAAAAGAAAAAATAGATACACATGTATTATAATGAAAACCCTTGCATTCTCATAGATACCTCTGTAATTCTATCAATTTAACCCTTTAACCCCTAAGAGTGACTAGAATCTAATTTCTCTTTACAGTATCACTCCTGAATCAAACATTAAGGTCATGAGAGTAATGGAATGATCCACAAGTACAGGAGCTCTTGATTATTAGGCAAAATCTCCTTGTCAGCACCCTTGGAAATGTCTAGAAAACAGTATGGAGAATATGCATACTGATGTTAGGGTGTAAAGGGTTAATCGATAGCCCTATGCGTAGATACTGTTGTATCCTCACACAGACTCTTGTATGCTTATAGATACTTTTGTATACTCATTATCCTTCACTTTCCCTCTGCTGCCTCTGTTTCGCTCCGTTTTATCAAGTGAACGTCTCGAAAAGGTTCATTTATTACCAAAAGAAAATTTATGTTGGGGATTGCACTTTGTTGACCAACAAACTGCACTCTAACAGGTCTGTCACAAATGGTTACCCCTCTTATGAACGGCTCCACATTCTCTGCCTCCGGTGAGTAAGAGATGTCAAACTGCTGCACGATTCTGGCCATCAGCAAATGGAGCTCTAACTCGGAAATACGTCGACCGAGGCACATACTCGTTCCGAATCCAAATGGAAGAGAAGCGAAAGCTTTTGCTGATTTGATTCAAGCGGTATCTTTGTTTCGCAACCATCTCTCCGGTTTAAACGTTTCAGCATCTTCAAATATACTCTCATCTCGCCCCATTCGGTGAACAAGGAACTCAACTTGAGCAGTGCCCCCAGGGATATGGTAGCCCCCCTAATATTATGTCTTCTTTCGGTCTTCGAAGGATAGCAGAGAGAACAGGATATAGGCAGAGGGTCTCTCGTAACCAGGCCCTCGGGTATGGCCTACGAGAGGGCGTTTCCGACGTTGCAAAGGTAGAATTTCCTACCAGGTCATCCTTCGTCAGCTTTCCGCTGGCCAGAGCCAGCTCGGTCACGCTCTGTTTCCTTTGATGGCTTGCATGACTTCTCCTCCAGTTCCTTGATTCTTCTCCCGATAAATAGTTCGGCGTACTCGTACATCGTGTCAAAATTATCGAAAAAACTTTTTAAATTTCTGGGTCTCGTAGATCTTGTAAAACCAAGTAGGAAAAAACCGACCTCGAACGCATTCACCAGATATAATCCGACGGCTTTTATGAAGGTCTGTTCCTCTTTGATTATTTCCTCTTCAAGACAACCAAACCTTTTGTCAAACAACATCTCCGCCACAGACTCAAACGACCATTTCAAAAGTTAATTATCGAGTTCACAAACTTCGTTTTCTTTCTCTGACCCACTAGGCTCTCGAACTGATGATTGTAATCGGTGAGTAAAATCGCCGATAATTTTATTGAAAACCGGAGTATAGTCGGCTACTTCTTTCGGTCGAAGCATTCTTTTGCTCAGGACGCTTCGTAGCTTGTACCATTCTCCACCATCGGCCAAAAAAACAAAAACAAAAATTTTTTCTTCCTTTTCTCCCGGTAGAAATTTAGAGACGGAAACTTAATAATGTCGACGCCTGGTAGTTTGTTGCAGAATACTTTCACATATTTCTTGACATTTTCTGCTTGGATTTCATAAAATCGCTTTCCAACGGGCAGACCTTTCGTTCCCACGAAGAACGTTCAAGCTGTTACGAAAACTGGAAGACGGAGCGGACCTGGATTTCTGAAAAAGGTTTTGTATTTGGTGCATCTTCGACTGAAATGGACAAAAGAGAACACATTGATGTCGATGGCAGAAAACCACGGAGACCATGGTTTTGTTTGAGCATGAACAAAATGAGACAACGAGAGAGGGATTACTTTTCGTTCTAACAATAAAGGCCATCTCAAAGAACTTCAGCTATCATAGCTCCGTAGATGAAAGGAATCATTCGCACAAGTATGGAACCTGGATTTGACGTAGCGAAGATCTATAAGATTTTGATAACTAGAGAATGGCCACGCACTCCACAGCGGGGTAACGCAACGGGCCAACTCAACAATTCGTTACGTAATCCAAGGTTCACCAACACAGTGGAGTACTTCAATAACGACAACATCAGTTAAGCTAAAGTTTCAGCAAACTTGAGCTACACATCCTGTGCGTATAAATCAACGTAACTGAAAGGCACAAGACAGGGATATTTTAACTTGAAATTGTCCACACATTTTCGAAAACTTGCATAAACCTGAAATGGGTCTTTTCAGACAGCCCACTTCTTATGGTTTCTTTGTTATCTATGGATAAACCTATAACTCATTTAGCGTTGAGGTAGATAGTAGTTTCACTGGAAACTTTGCCTCTTTATCGTTGTTCTCACCCCAACTTTTTTTTTAAGGTGGTCACCTAACTTTGTGAACGCTGTTTGTATTTTTCAGTAACCAGCTGCCGCTTGCTGAGAAGAGACTAATAAGTTTGTGAGCGAGGTTATTCATCAGTGGTTTTGAGAAACTGTTGTGCGTCGTCGGCGGGAAAGTGGGTCAAAGTGAAACAATTCGTTGGTTATCTAAAACTGTGTACGCTGCAGCGAATATTTGAAAGCTGAGTCATTTCGAATATTAAATTCCTATTAAATTCCTATTAAATACCTGATTAAATACCGGATTAAATACCTGAAGGATTTTCAGAAGCGTTATCCTCTGCTCTATAGTCTCCGCCCACACCATCAATCTGGACAGCCTGAATGCCTGGTCACTGTGCACCAACCCTCTGTGTTCACCCAGAAGTTTCTCAACCTCATCTTCCAACTTGAATCAAAATTAGAGAATAATGTATTTTGAGTTAAAAAATAAATTGTAATAACAGTTTTTTAAAACAGCAAAAAAGTTGCCGCAAATTTCATTTGCAAATTTATATCATAGACATCAATTTGCAGTCTGGTTGGTGAAATAATATTGGATTTCTTCTATCCTTTTGTTAGATCACGTTTTCTAAACCTGCCTCAAATTTGACAAAAGAGGCGACACATTTTTAGGCCAAAGGGAGTTTCCATTTGACAGGTTCCGTGTTTGCTTTTCACGTCTCCTCCTTGGGGAGCTTGTGATAAGTGGGGTTGCTTAAATTGAGAAAAAACAGAAAAGCCTGAATTACAAAAAAAACATGTGACCTTAACCCTTTACAGTCTAACATCAGTTTGCATATTCTCCCCACTGTTCTCTAAACATTCCTAAGGTGCTGATTAGGAGAATTTGTTTAACAATCAAGAGCTTCTTCTATTGATAATCATTTCTTTTATTCTCATGACATTAGCCCTTCAACTCCCAAGATCTGATTGTTAATTCTCCTCCCTAGCTGCTAAACATTTCCTTGTAAAATTAGTTACAAGAATTTGATGCTAGATCAAGATAAAAACTTAAACCTGATAAGTTTGAGTTTTCTCATTATTGCTTTACTGGATAATGTAAGGATATTAAGGGGAGACATTCCATGTTCATTACCTCTGGGAGTTAAAGGTTAATGCACAATTCAGGGGTGATATTTTAAGGAGAAAGTAAATGCTGGTCACTCTTAGGGGTTAAAGGATTTAAGTATGGCTGTTGATGTGTTTTCTTTCAGTTTCCTCTCAATATATCTACAGTAGTTTACTTCAGGAAAAGAAGTGAAAAGCTGGCTTTATGAACCATATTATAAAATGGTAAAATGGACTGAACAGTTACATTACCTTTTGAGTTTCACAGTCTGAGTCACAGCTGTAGTTGATAGACTAAGACAATTAAGTTCCCCTTGTAGGTGGCATCAATTAACTACACAAAGAAGAATTTTAAGAAGCTATAACTCATTAAGCGACAAAATCATATAATATTATGATTTGTCCACCTCCATGTTTCATACTTCAATAAAATATTTAATATTTCAGCTAAAAGGAAGGGCACTGTTTTTAGAGGGTGCTTACTATCCTCATGTACTGATTCCACTATGGTTGCAACTTAAAAAGTTGTAAATAAATTGGCATAGAAACAGGTTTTCCTTGTATCCCTATTATTTAGGAAAGTAAGGGAGGAGGGCCGGGGGAAGGCACTTCTTTTAAGATGGGCAATTATGGCCTACTGGAATGGAAACTTATTTAGGAGAGAACTTAGAAAAGGTTAAGATTTCCACTCCTTACCTCATTGGCTCTCAATGTCATGAAATATTAACTGTAGTGACTTTTGTTTTCTCTGTCATAATGCTCTGCTCTCTCCTGAAAATCTTTGTAGTTCATGACTTCTCCATAGTACTCCATAACAAACTGGTTCCTGAACAGTGTTAGAAGAGCAAATTTTAGAGGAGGAGGAGGATCTTCTAATTTCATCTTTCCACCGCAGTGCAAATATGTGAATTTTCATATATCTAAAATCTTCATTCACTCGGATGTTTATTTCTACCCAATTCATTGACCAGCTCCCAGTTGGCTTGTTAGCTCAATTGGTAGAGCGCTGCACCGGTATCGCAGAGGTCATGGGTTCAAATCCCGTACGGGCCTGAAATTTTTTTCAGGTCCTACTTACAACTACTAGTTTCAGTAGTGTTCTTAGCTGCGAGGATCTTCTAATTTCATCTTTCCACCGCAGTGCAAATATGTGAATTTTCATATATCTAAAATCTTCATTCACTCGGATGTTTATTTCTACCCAATTCATTGACCAGCTCCCAGTTGGCTTGTTAGCTCAATTGGTAGAGCGCTGCACCAGTATCGCAGAGGTCATGGGTTCAAATCCCGTACGGGCCTGAAATTTTTTTCAGGTCCTACTTACAACTACTAGTTTCAGTAGTGTTCTTAGCTGCGAGGATCTTCTAATTTCAGCAAATTTTAATTAAGCATCAAAAGTACTGTGATCTGGGATTGTTCTGTTTTAGCTTTACTTTGCTCTGTGATTGGTCCAGAAAATTTGTGCCACTCTCTCAACCAATCAGATGCACTCTCTTGCATTTTCCTACACATTGGGCAATTTGGTTCATTTTACTTTGAGTTCTCATTGACTCTTCAGGGTATTTTCCTTTCCCCTGATTGGCCAACATGATTTCCTTCACTGAAATCAGATTTTGGGAGTTAAAGGGCTAAAATACCCATTATCTTGGTTGGCTGCTCTGTTGGGCTTATTGCAATCACCCTTTATTTGGTACTAAATTACATACAAGGAGGCATGCAAGTGCATTGCCAAGATCTTTTGGCAACTCATTTCAGCTGAAAAATTCCTTAATGGTCAAATAAGCTACAATTTATGTCATCATTAGTGCATTATAATGAGCCACTACTCAACAATTTGTCATGTATCCATTATTTCATTTTGCCTAAGTGTTTAACACTTAAGACAAAATGAAATGATGGATACATGACAAATTGTTGAGTAGTGGCTCATTATAATGCACTTAGGATGACTTAAATTGTAGCGAGGATTCCAGCTCAGATCTGGATGAATCAATGGAAGACATCACACATTGTCTAACCCTTTAAAGTTATGAGAACTCGCTATTCTGAATAATACTGGAGAGCATTACAGGAAGCCTACAAGTGTTATGATGAACACAATAAACACATCTTTGCTAATCTTAAGGCTGAACCTGACAATCCCTTTGACAAAAATGCAATCACAGTACATGTAATGTCTTACTCAGACTATGAAAAAGTTGGCTACTTACCCACTGAATTAACAAGACTTGTACATTCCCTACTTAAGGATCCAAAACTGGAGGTGACAGTGAAGCAAATCAGGTTTTGTACTACGCTTCTTATGATTGGTTTTTGCTTAACAATTGAAATTTCCAGAACTGGTCTTTGAGGGAAGCCAGTGATTAAAGCCAGCAGCAGAGTAAAGTGATAGGAATTAAATGTTTACAAAGAATGAATCTTGCAAAATGGCAAAATTAAGGAGTTCTATTTAATTTATGCAAGTAGTTTCAATGAGAAGGATAGCTGATTCATGTAAAAATTTCACTTGCATCACAGGCTGATGGCACTGTCTGGTATAGGATTATTGACTGTTCAGAGACATTTGTGCAATACAAACCATTTCATAGCATCACACATGCAATAGCCTTTTGGCCTTCCTATTGCCCTTATTTGTTATGGCTTTGGCTATATAAGTATACAGCTGTACAAATAATTAAGATGTTTCCAGCATAGTTAGGGTTAATAAAAATATTGATTAATCTAGTAAGTGTCACAAAGTGATGTATAACTAATGACAGGGCTAAAAATAACAGCCGGCTACCTGTGGAAGCCGGAACTTTTAGCACACCGTAAGTACTAAAACATGGAACGACCTAAAACCATCTAAAACCACCTAGGTGGTTGTAGGTGGTTGTTGAAATTTTTGAGGTGGTTGTAGATGGTTGTAGGTGGTTGTAGGTGGTTTTAGATAGTTCCATGTTTTAGTGCTTACGTTTAGCACACTTGTCAGCGATTTTTCACCGAAGAACTAGAATTCTATAGAAAATATTATGCTTATTGATCGTCCAACTGAAGTAAAAGTCGCAGCCATGTTATGGTGAACATTTCATATCAGGCAATAAAGCAACTCAGAAATGTTTGTAATTGTGAAGAACAGCTCCCCACATCCACAGTCGGCCAACAGTAAGCCGACTGTTGAAGATCTGTCAGCCGACAGTCGGCCAACCATCGCCCAGCTGTGGGCCCAGTTCTTTTCACCGAAAAAGATGGAAAACTCAATTTCTTATTCATGTACAGTAACATGAAGTGTAACTTAAACTCCGGTATTTCTCGAATTTACAGTAAAAGTAAAATAGCGGACAAAAAGCTCTCCAAAACAAATTTGTTTGATGATCGAGATTCTAAACCAGAGAAAACGGAGAGTCCTCTTAACTTTCTCTGTAAGTAAGAATAATTTAAGGGATGAAATTTAGGTCATTATTTATTTATTTTTCGTAACTGAGGTCAGGTCAAAATTAAACCTTGGAAACAATGATTTCAATCAAGATTCATAAAATTATTTTGCAGCGCGCACTGGTATTACAACTGACGTTAAAGATGCAACAACAACCTTGCAGCCAGTAGCAGGTAATTTAGTGTTAACAACTGAGTTGTGAATATAAATTGGCCACTGTGAAGGGTAAAAATTCTGCTCTGATAAAGGGCTAACACTCGAAACGTCAGCTTTTCTAGCCTTTACAGTGGCCAATTTACGTTCTCAACTCAGTTGTTAACACTAAATTACCTGCTATACTCTCCTACTGATGCAGCACCACAGTTTCTTTAGAAACTTACCCACTTTATTCACTTGCAGCCGATACATTGATGTCTAAGGGCTCCAGGAGTTTTATTCTTCTTTCAGTTGCTGTCCACATCTCAGAAATATCTCTGCTTAAGTTCTCTATTATTTTTAAAGAGAACACCACATTCAAAAAGAGCATACTCAGTTTCACATCTGCTTTTGTAAAAACTTTCATCTTATGCAGGCTCAGGCTTGTCAACTTATGATATTAGTCTCAGGGAAGATGAGAAAAATTTTGAAAAAAACCTAACAGTATTGTGAGAAGAGAACACTAAATCTCAAAAGAAAACGCAGTGATGGCCAGAGGATGACAGAATTCCTAGAACACCCTTGTACTCTTAAACAGCAAACAAAGTTATATCAATTAATTTGACTGGTAGAAAATATTTTAGGAGTAACTTGGAAACTACTTTATACTGAGTCAGTTGTCTGTTCCAGAGACTTGACCGGGGCAGAATCTGAACCTCTCCAAAAGTAAATCATGTGCTTTTAAGCTATGAGGTAATTCACTTTCCAGTTTTTAAACTTGGAGTTTTTTATATATCAAGGTAAGAGTAGTAATTTCACCTGTGGATGCTTGATTTCTATTAAAGACAAACTGTAATGAAAGATGTCTTTTGTTTTGGACACTTTTCACTTGAAAACTTCATGCTACAGTACCTAGATCTGACCTAGTTTCTGTGCAAGTTAATCATATCTTTAGGATTTCTTTCTTCTCAAATTGACTGAATGCTACTTCTATACTGTGTGTTTTTTGTTCTGAGTAGATGTCCAGTTTTAATAATGTTTTACTCTCAATTGATTTCTCTGTAGACTTTTTGAAACAAGCGGAATCACTGTACAGTGAGTTGAACTTAAAAGGAAGAGGTGCATATGATTCACTTCTCTGGTTGTCTTTTTCTCTTAAGGGTGACCAACAAATTTCTTTTTACATTATCAGAACCTTGTCACACAGGCAGGTGAACTGTCGAGCTGAAAATTTTCATATTTTTTTGCAGGTAAAGCTGATAAAAATCTCTGTGAAGCAACTTTAAATGAACTATGCCAGGCAGTCATCAAGACAATAGACAGCTGATTCCATTAGATCAAAAAATCAAAACCTCTTTTTAAAATCCACTATGGTGGACAATGATAAAAGCTACCTGGGTGATAATTAAAATTTGCAATAGTTGTCTTCTATAGATAGAACTGCTGGTGCTCATTCTAGATTTGGAGCATTCTAGAGTAGCTCTGACTCATTTTCATATTAAACCCTACAGTGTGCAGACACCACACATACCTTGTGCAACCACTTTGTGGTTAAACACTTCCCAACCCACCTACTGGAGGGTGAGGGAGGTGGGATATGTGTCACAAAATTGTGTGCATGGTTGCTACAAGCTTTGACCTTTCATTATTATTTTTTTTTTCAATCAAGAAGGTTCTCTTTTCATATATCAATCTTGATACATGTTAATGAGTTTGTCTCAACTTGCAGTAACATTCACACAGGCTCCATGTTGAGCTCTCAGCGACTCAATAAAGTAATGGCTGAGGTTAGTTAGCAAGTTTTCAATTGAGTATCATTTTAGTTATCCAAGTTGCATTTTTCCCTGTGATTGGTCTAGAAAATTTGTTCCACCCTCTTAATTAGCCAATCAGATGCAAAAGTAAACCAAACTTGGTCATTTACTTTTCCTACCCTTTAAGCAGTTTAGTTGTTTTTCCTGTGAATTCCCATTGGCTTATAATGCTGTTATTCTATTTTTATTCGGCCGTTGTGGTTAGTTTTGTTTGAGCATAACAAATAATAACATAACACTAATTTGTTACAAAAATTTGGTTTGTTTTGTTCGAGATGAAAACAGAACAGACACTTGAAAACACTTAACCCTTTAACTCCTAGAGGTGATTAGCATGAAACTTCTCCCTATAATATCCATACATTATTCATTATTCAAACTTATCAGGTAGGAGCTGCTATCTTGATTCTAGTCCCATGCAATCTCTCATAACTAATTTACAAGGAAATGTCTGGCAGCTAGAGGGGAGAATAAACAATCAGATCTTGGGATTGAAAGCTACTTTTTGACCGATATCACTTTCTGCATTTTATCAGGCATTTATACTGAAGAGTGGAGCAACCATTATTAGAGTGACTGTTAAGAAAACTGCCCTCTAAACCAATCTGAGGGTCAGAGGTTTGATTCCTTATGGGGAATGAGACTTTTTTCTTTGTATCACGCTTGTAGAGAGACAAAAAACATCTCTGCTTTATAGTCAAATGATTTCAGAGAACAATGCCTAGAGGGCCTCTAGCTAGCACTGAAAAAAATGACTTTGTTCATACAACCCTCACACAAAGAAACCTTGAGACTCATCAATTGTTTCATACCTTTAAGTCAGGTACTGTGTAAATAACTAGTCTTATTTGTCCAGCCTTTTTTCTCAGTTTTGTGATTATACCTATTTTCTGTGTGTATCATATTTTTTTGTCAAATACCAGACCTGAGATGATGCTGGTGTCACTGTGGTCAACTACAACAAAAGGGACCCCCTTTATCAAGCACAGTGGCACAGGACACCCACTCTACATCAGAGGGATGAACTTCAAGGCAATAAGATTATTATCACGGGCTGAACCCTAGCTCACGACGTTCATCAAAGAGATTACTAGGTAACACGATGGATCATCAACATGCCATGGTCAAGTGACCATGTTTGGGTGGGGGGTGTTTGCACTGTGAAGGAGACTGGGTGGAACTGGTCTTGAAAAGTTGTTTCTTTTCCACTGTGTTAACATTCAAGATCAAAATACTACAGAACAATTTTGAAACTTGGCAATGAAAATATTAGAAAACTTAACACATTGATTTTATGTTGTCATGCATTCAGTGCTTGATTCAGATGTAGTAAGAACAAATTTCACTGATGTTCATTTACACGAGATAACTATTTCTCTTGTGAAAGTGTTATTTACCATGATGACAAGCCACACCCTATTTCAGAATAAAAATAAGGGTATATTGTAAAAAAAATCTGAACCTTATTTCTCAGATTTACAAACTTAACATTTGCAATGGTTTAATTCACCAAACTTAAATCAGCATTAAAGTTATCAATGCACCCGAGAGAGATGAACACAGAGCCTATTCTGAAGATGGTACACACAAGCAAATGCAAACTCCTGGGTGAATATGTGTGCAAATATTTACATTTTACAAGCGTTTTATTTTGGTTGCATCATTTAATGCAACTGTTCAGGTCTAGAGGGTACATCCCATATACACTGTGCTTTTCTAGTGACTCCAAAAGGAGTATATGGGATGTACCCTCTGGACCTGAACAGCTGCATTCATACTTAGCAACGCAACAAAACGCTTGTAAAATCTGAATATTTGCACAGAAGTTGATTTTAGATTAGAAAACCTTAGGTTTTTTTTAATTGAGTAAATAAATTTGAAGACTACAGCTGTCATTTTCAAAGGCAAGTCCTCCCCATTCCTCGCACATATCCATTTGGGAAAAACTGCGATTAGTTTAGGGTTCAAGGAGAGGATAAGAAGACTGGGAGGGAAAGAAAGAAAAAGGAAACAATAGGACTTTTCTGCACTGATCAATCAAAACTTAACATCAAGCAATATTGTTATAAACTAAATGATGCACATTTGATCATTTCAACTACTTTATTCAAAAGCTGAAAGATACTTTGATTAAAATAGATGTATGGAGATACACTTTACAATAGTACTGCACAATCAAAGCTGTGCTTTGGAAGAGTTCAGCTGCCACAGGCCAACAACCCTTTAAGGAGTAGGCTAGCTACCACCAAGTTTTGAGATCAAACCATTTAGGCAACCAGAGATCCTTCCAAGAGCACTTTTGGTCTACAAAACTTAAGACTGGTCCTTACCCCTTCCCACTCCACACAAGAAGGTCATACAGGCAATGACTGAAACTGGTGAGCAGTAAAAAGCTGCCCTTATCACCATTGCTGTTGCCCATTGCAACCATAATCTCTTCCACAGGTCTATCCTTTTTAATTAAGAACAGTTGACTCTTAAATGTAAATAAATCAATTTCTCCCTTCTTTTTCGTGCTAAAGCAATACCTCACTGAAATATCTCTAGTTCACCTGCATATTGTATGGGAGTATACTTAACAATAGAGCTATACAAACAAGGCTGTGCTCTGGAGATTATTGATGCCACAGGCCACCAACTTTTTAGGGAGCAGGCTACCACCAAGTTTTGAGATGAAACCATTCAGGCAGCGAGAGGTGACCTTCCAAGAACACTGTTGGTCAATCAAACTTAAGACTGGTCCTTTCCCCTCCCCCCTCTGCACAAGGTCATACAGGCAATGACTAAAATTAGTAAGCAGTAACAAGCTAACCCCATCACCATTTCTGTTGTCTATTGCAACAGTAATCTGTTCCACAGGTCTTTCCTTTTTAAATAAGAACAACCAACTCTTAAATGTAAATTAATGGATTTCTCCCTTTTTTTCCATGCTAAAGCAATACCTCACTGAAATATTTCTAGTTCACCTGCGAATTGAGGTTGCTCTGTGCTCAATGACCTCATTGTGCAGTGAGGCTGGGGTGGACACTCACTGGTTATGGAACAATTTTCAGAGACTTTAAAAAAGCTACAATAACCTGAGAACAGCCTCAATGGTATTGTAATCAAAATTAATGGTATGAAAGTACAATATAATATTATTACTACTTATTAAGTATAACGTCATTTTCAAATGTTAGTCTCCCAACTCAACTATACCTAAGCACTTTTTAGTTGAGTGTTATGAAACCAAAACCAAAGTAATTAAAACAGCCAATCAGAAGACAGGAAAATACCTTTGAGAGCCAATGAGAACTCAAAGTAAAAACAACCAAACTACCTAAGGTGCAGGAAAGCACAGGCAACCAAGTTGTGACTTGTTTTAGTTTAGCAACTGATTGGTTGAGTGGCATGATTTTCCTAGAACAATCACAATGAGAGGTAAAGCAGAACCAACACAATCTAGTGTTACTTCTGACACTGAATTAAAATTGTTCTAATATCTATGAAAATATAGAAATCTATTGCTGATTTCAAGTACAGTGAATTTAGTGTTAAACAAGATATATGTTGCTATTAGACTAATCTAATCATGTACAGATGAGCTTGATTACAAGTTTGTGCTGAAGCACCTATAACAAACAAATATACCATATCAATTACCAAGATTTACATATAATTAGCATAGAACAAAGATAACACTTCTGCATAAGTTCTGTTTCACTTGACATCAGTAGCTTTCTTCTGAACTAGCAACTTATCAAATTGTACTGGATAACTTCAAGAGAAAATAAGGACAAATTTTTCCCTAAATAACTATTATCAACCACCAGTTTTGTAAGTACTGAACATAGAACTTAAGGTTTCCTTATCTGCATCAAAGTCTAGCTCTATGATGCCCTTCATCTAATTAAATGCAAAATATTTTTGGAGTAAATTTGACGCAACCCTTAAAATACTGCTCTTCAATGTCACAAGCAATCTTTTGAAACTTTGTTTTTCTTACCCCGATCATAAGAAAGCAGTAACAAACACTGGGGGAGGGCCCAAGAGGTCTGAACCCCCGCCCCCAAATTCATCAGACCTATCAGTATTTTCAATACTTGTCTGAAACCAAAATTATTCCAACATTTTTGGACCCCCTTATTACTCCCCCTCCCTCAGACCCGTAGTCAGTGGGCATGAGATTTATTAAGTGTCATCTCTGACAGAATTGGTGTCATAGTTGATCTCTGTTGCCAGTCAACTATAGATAATTTTACTTGTGCCCAGTCTTCTTCATAATGTGTGTAGCAAGGGAACCAGTGGGGAAAAGGCACGACGCATATGTTGGCTGCATGTGTTACGAAGAGGATTGGAGGGGTAAGCTATATGATTAGAGAAAGTCTGCAATGTAAACCGGCCAACTCAGTAAACAAATGTCTACATGTCTGTGAACATTGAAACGGCAAAGAAGCAGATAAAATTGCAGCCCAACATTTCGCTTTCAGGCGACTTGATTTTGCAGATTGACCATTTGTCTCATTCTACAGCTATTGGTATCCTATTTGTGAAATAAAGACAGTGTAAAAATTGAAAATTCTCACTCAAAAAGACCCAATAGGTTTGCTTGCTGACCATTGTGGCAGCAGAGAGTGGAGAGGATTGCAACAGATGCAATAGGATGTATTAAGACTTATTGGTCAGTCAACAGGATCAAGTCCAGTTATAATTGTAGAGTCAATTAGGTTAGGAATGCAGCATAATACAATTTTTCTGTTCATTTTGTACATACAAAAAAAACCACCATATATTAAAGCTTTGTAACATTTTGGTACATTGACAAAGTACTAATAATTGAATACTCTTTGAGAAAGAAAAAAACCCCAAGTTTTCCCATTTTGTTTCCTTTAACACATTTCCTAAGTCTACTTTTCCTTACTCAAGTTTCTATTCGCAGATTTCTTTTACTGTATCAAACTTCTTTTTTTCATTTAACATGAATCCCATCATTTCTTCTGTTTTCATCTAACGGGGAATTAGTGTGCAGCTGGCAAAAATTAGTCCACTTGCACATGTCTGACTTTTGACCGACAATTTAAACTGGCATGCAAACAGTTTTCTGTCACTATAGGCTTATTGCTCCTGACCTGATATTGATGTTTCTCTCATTCAAATAACTGAATACGATGGTTATTCCATTCACATACAGCAATTCGGCCATTCCTTAAAATTGCAAGGGACGCAGGATTTTTTAACTTTCCTAAATTGCTCCCCTTTGTTCCAAACTTGCCAATAAACTTACCATTTAGTTCAAATACTTATACTCTATGATTAAATTCATCACAGACCATCAGGTGTCCTGATTTATTCACTGCTATACAAGATGGAGCATCAAACTCCCCATCCCCTCCACCCTTCTTTCCAAACATGTATTGAAAGTTTCCATTCCTGTCAAACACTTTGATACAATGTTCACTACTGTCTGACACTATGAGATATCTATCATACTGAATACAGTGCTTGGGAGATTTCAAAGAGCCCTGCCCACCTATTTTCATAAGGAAATTTCCATCGGGAGAAAAGATTTTGATTAAGCTGTTTCCCCTATCAGCAACAATCGCATTACCGTCACTGTCTACAGATAGACCCCAAGGATCATTCAGATGTTTATCAAGGCTACCAATCCCACCAAAGCTTCCCATGTACTTATCCCTCCCATCGAAAATCTGAATTCGATGCCAAAAATCCGAGACGAAAATATTTCCATTATTATTAAATGCTATTCCTTTCGGACTTTGAAATTCTCCCGCTTTGCTACCGTGACGACCAAAGGATCTTATGTAATTTCCGTCACTGTTAAAGATTTGAATTCTGTGATTGGATAAATCAGCTACGGCTATCTCATCCCTAGAATTTGCTGCCACCCCAAAAGGATGGTCAAACATTGCTAAAGCCGAACCTTCTTCACCGAATGTTAAAACAGGTTTGAATTGAAATGGTTTTACGAGTACAGTAAAAGGACTTCTATCAATATGTTTCCCATTAACCTTAACACTCACTTTACACCTTCCTTGATCTTTTGGAGTATACTTGAGCTGGTAGAGTCCATCTCCACAGCTATTTATTCCTACTTCCGTCGCGCATTTTTGTCCTCGTTCATCTCTGATCTCCACCGTGACATGATCACGTTCATTGTAACACTGTTTTCCACTACCGTTCCTTGAGGTCAAAATAAATTGTGCTTCGCGGTTTACAATTCCTTCTTCAATTCCTTTGCCTTCGCAAAAAAAATGACGTGCCCTAAGCTTGGTGAGTTGCAAGATTTGTAAAGTTCCAATTTCAACACTTTCAACAGTCTCCGACAGTTTTGGATTTTCCTCGAAAACGAAACCAGCCGGGAAGCTTTTGGTGTCACGGTTAATTGGCTCGATTTGAGGAACCCCATCAAAAATGCTGTCTAATGATTTCTTAAGTTGAACGATTTCAGCGTTACTTCTACGAGTTAAAAGCTCATCAGCGTTTTCCAGCGCAGATTCTATGGCCCTTATTTGTCGTTGAATTTTGGTTTTTCGCTCCCTTACAAGATCAAGCGATCTGCTCGCTTCTTTCCCCAACGATGAAAGTATATTCTGCTTTTTCGCCTCAATAACGGCCACAAGATTGTCAACAAGTCTTTGAACATCTCTCTTCACGTCTTCGCCTTGTTGCATCAGTTTAGCGAACTCTTCATCAAGTTGATTGACGGTATTCATCTTTGCTTGCAAATTACGTCTCTGCTTTTCAACCAACGACTTTATCGCACTCTTCTGTATTTCTGCCTCTTCCTTGATTAATTTCATATTATGGCCACCGTGGTCCAATATGACACAAATTTGGCAAACTGGTATTTCGCAAGTCTTGCAAAAGTACTTCAGTTCTTCTCTGTTGTGATCTTCCTTAGGACAATGGGCCGGTCGTTTCATTACATCCTTATAATCCTTGTCTTTAAAGTCATGGAGCGCCAGGACACGGTGATCTTTGTAGTTTTTCATGATGTTGTGCGCAATTACGCACTTTTGGCAATAAAATGCACAGCAATGGAAACAATAGGAACTTTCCGAGCTGTTCTTGTCGCAATTTCCGCATTTTACTTGGTTGGTTTTACATTCTCTTATTGCCAACACATCAATGAGGCCGTTAAGATAAAAACCGGTTGGAAGATCTTTTAAATCGCCACTTTCAGGCACTCTGCTAAGTGCTTGGCACTTCGGGCATCTGATTGTGTCTCGGCCACGGCTTGTTCTGTGCCTCTGATTCAAGCAATGTAGACAAAAGCTGTGGAGACATGAGAGTTGTTTTGGATCCGTGTATATGTTGGTACACACTGGACAAGATACTTCTTCTCGAAGATTATGGAACAACGTTTTGATGTCCATGTTAGCCGTCCGGCAAAGGCGAGCGAGCAAAGCTAGACGATTTCTAAGAAATCGACTTCTCTCTATTCTTGGAATCAAAAGCTTGTTATGATAATGTTTTCGTTGTGAACCAATCACAGTAAAGAAGAACGTTTTAATTCGTCTGTCTTGGATTCCTGATTCCCAGGAATATGAAAATGACACACGCTGGTTGACACATCACTTACATCTTATTGAAATAGAAACGACAGTTCACCAAGATATATATTTCTTAACAGTCGCTGAAATATGTTCAAGCCTATAATCAAATTATCAAATCTATTTCTCTTTCATTTTTGTTTAAGGGGGGTTGGGATGGCGATTGGAATAGAGAACGAGTGTGCACACGCCAATATATGTTCATGGTTCAATAATTATTTGCGTAATTTATGCTGAAGAAGAATTTAGAGTGATTAATTAATGATAGTAGGTGTGTGTTTCTTTACTTACAATGAACCATGTCCATGACACACACACCGCACAAAGGGAGCAAAGACAGGCACCGAAAGATAAGCATGAGATGCCGCGTCATTTGAGATTTTTGGAAATAAATGAGGAGTATAAAGGTTTTTTTTCTGAGGGAAGCAATTAAAAAATTGGCTTCTGTCCGGGAAATTTACTAGTAATGAAGAGTGCGGTAAATTCCTTGAGGCGACGCTAAAGACAACGCGTACAGTTTTAACAAGGCGGCAAAAGAGTTCGTTTTTTCAGATAGCGGACGTAAGATGACACTACACCTTAATCAAGCACAGTGACACAGGACACCCACTCAACATCAGGGGGATGAACTTTCAGGTGATAAGATTATTGTCACAGGCTAAACCTTATCTATCAATGTTCTTCAAGGAGGTTGCTAGGTAACACAAAGGATCCTCAACACGCTATAGTCATGTGACCATGCTTAAAACGATTGCGCCAACGCTGCCAAAATGGATCCCCTATCACGGCGATTCCAATCATCGTTTTACAATGTGCGTTTATTAACATCCTGAATTGTCGCGTCAGGGTTTCTATACTCGAATAGGAAACAAGACTCTTGGAAAGTAAAGGAAAGAATTCTCTGCCTTTGATAGTTATTATAAAACAGTACAAGCTGTCGAGATGATAGGTTGACATTTTAAAACGTTCGTTTAGTTAAACAGAAAACCCACTTCTAACTTACAGAGTAATTCCAGAGAGTGACAAGCTTCTAATTTCTCTTTACAATAATACTGTTGAATCATCTATTAAGATCATGATGAGAAAGGAAATAATATCCAACCTACGACGCTCTGATTGTTAAAAGAATTCCCAATGTCTTTATCTTAGGAAATGTGTAGAGAAGAGTATGGAGGACTTCCATACCGATGTTAGGGTGTAAAGTGGGGGGGGGGGGAGGGAAGGGGGAAAGGATTGCGTGACATACTCAGGGACAGCTAGTGCTACGAAGGAGACTGGGTGGAAACTGGTGTTGGAAAGTTTTTCCTTTTCCGCTGTGTTAACATTCAAGATCAAAATATTACAGAACTCTTTTGAAACTTAGTGATGAAAATATTAGAAAACTAAACACATTGATTTCATTTTGTCGTGCGTTCAGTATTTGATTCACAGATGTAGTAAGGACAAGAAAAACAGTGTCACTGATGTTTATTTACGCCATTTACATGAGCAAAATTATGACATTTCTCTTGTGAAAGTGTTCTGTACCACGATGACAAGCCACAACCTATTTCACGATAAAAAAATTTAAATTGAAAAAAAAAATCTGAACCTTGATTCTCAAATTTACAAACTTGACATTTGCAACGGTTTGATTCACCGAGCTGAAAACAGCATGAAGTTATCGATGCAAATAATGGCCGTTTTTATACTAGTGACGTTAAAGTTGTCTAAGACGTTAAAGCCGTCTCGAGACGACTTTAACGTCAAGTATAAAAATTTACCGTTTTTATACTTGGCGTTAAAGTCGTCTCGAGACAACTTTAACGTCTCTAGCATAAATGCATCTAATGCACCCAAAAGAGATGAACACAGAGCCTATTCAGGCAATAGGACTCACTAGCGAAAGCAAACTCCTTGTGAAGATGTGCGCAAATATTCAGATTTTACGAGCATTTTGTTTTGGTTGGGTTTTTTATAGGGTCGCTAAATATGAATGCGGCTGCTAAATTTTAGAAGGGACATTCCATATACTCCTTTATTTATTTATTCGACTTTCACTGAGTACATAACATATAAATATGATAAAAAAAACAGTTAGATGACAGTTAATGTAAATTGGTAAAAGAAGAAGAAGAAAAAAAACCGAAAATAACAACAGTGAAGAGAAAAACTCGGTGAGGGACAGTCACGACAGAGCAAGATCCAACTAGGTGAAAGGCCAATAAAAATAATGGTAGGGGAGAATTTAAGCAAAATACGAATAAAATAGATAATTCACTAAAATATCAAAATATATGTATATAATATAAGAATTTACATGTAAAAAATATATATCAATTCTTGTTTAAAGATTAATAATTATTAATATCTACTAAAAATAACACTGACGAAAGCTGCTTAAATTCCTAATGGAAAAGCACTTAGGACACAATGATTTCCAGGTATAAACATTATTCTGATCAAACTTTTCAATAAGTGCTTTTTTATAATATTTAACTAAAGCTGCTTTAAAAGTATTAACGCTAGGTAAGGTTCTTAATGACGAAGACAAAGAATCCCACAATTTAACCGTTCTGTGGAAATAACTACGTTGAAAAAGTGATGTTCTACATTTTAAAGGATGATAGAGTTGCCAGTGACAGTCACATAACCTGCATTTACTGCCAGCCCAAAAGGACGATTAAACATTGCCAAAGCCGACCCTTGGTCCTTTGAACCCTCTGAAAGATGAAACACGATGGAATGGAAATGGTTTTACGGCAACGGTAAAAGGACTTTTATCAACATGTTCTCTATTTACCTTAACACTCACTTTCCACCTTCCTTGATCTTTTGGAGTATACTTGATCTCGTAGTGTCCACCTCCACAGTCATTTATTCCTACTTCCGTCCCGCATTCTCTTCCTCGTTCATCTCTGATCTCCACCGTGACATGGTCACGTTCATTGTAATGCTGTTTTCCACGACCGTTCCTGTAATCAAACTAAATTGTGCCTCACGGTTTACAATTCCTTCTTCAATTCCTTTGCCTTCGCAAATAATGCTTTCGAATAAAATTTTACCCGGTTTAGCCAAAATGAAAGCAATGTAGGCTAGTTTCCAGCGTTATTAATCAATAATGTGTCGTATTTCAACGGCGAAGGCTCCACAATGGTTGACGGGGAAGTCAGTAGAAGAGAATTAAGTCATCGTGGAGACATAAAAAGAAACAATCCATGACATTATTGTGTTTTTATGCCTTGAAGCCTTTATTTGTAATGCAGTACTGATTAAAAGCCTAAATTTTCTTTAATAATGGATTCACATTTCATTTACTTAGAGGTCTATGGCACACTTGAACAAAATTACTGAACTTAAGAAACTTATTGTACGATTCAGCTTCTTAATTAGAACTATCAAAAGCACGGTTTACGCGTACACACCTTGAACTAAACGAGAACTTAGCGACTTCATGTCTGATGCCATTCACATCGTTTATCTCCTGCTTAAAGAACAGAATATACATTTTGGAACAAAAAAGACAACAAAGGAAGCCATACGCGCTCAACAGAGTTGTTACACAGTCCACAATAGTTACATACCATCCATCCAAGGATAATTCTACCGGATGATAACAAAGCAACGAGAACAAAAATATGTAGGTGGAAAAGGCGATTGGTTTGGCCTCGCTGAAATTTTCAGGAATGTTCCTAATCTTAAAAGCACAGACCGAGGACACAAGCATTTGCAAGAAAATATAAAAGCATGTTGCTAAGAAGAGAGATTTTCCAACCGAGCTGGAGTTTGCCTTGCATTTGTTAAAGGTGAAATGTTTTGGATAGATATGTTTCATGTTAAAGGGTGGATCCAAAAGCAACCATGGCATCAACACCGACAACAGTGGAGCTAGAGAGGCTATAAAAATCATAACTTGTGCTTTGTTTGGAAGAGAAGTGAATTCCAAACTGGTCATAATTGGAACCTGAAAAGCACTGGAAATAAGCAACACCTTAACCAATAAGACGGAGAGACAGAATTCATAATTCAGATAACGTAACGTGTGTATATGATCATGCAAATTACATCTGTGGTTTTAAAGACATCAATATATACCAGAGAGAATGATGCAAGAATTGTAAGTAAAAGAGAAAAGCTAAGCACCCTGTTAGATGCCTTGACGATGGGAATATTCCAGAAGTTGCAAAGGGCAGCCAGACAAAGCAATGTAACAGCTACTCCGAACGTGCAAAACGTTAGAATCACATTCCGGTCACATTCGCATAGCTTATGTTGGCAGAGGGTAAGACGACACACTCTGTATTCGCTAGGTTAGACATTGTTCCGATGGGGATTCACTGCACCTTTCAGAACCAGCAAATGAGCTGATGGGCCACCAAGACACGAAAGGCACTGCCAACAACAAGGTGAGGTAGAAGATCTCCTTGTTCCAGGAGGACACTATTCCGAGCAGCACCTTTTCAACGCTCTTAATATCTCCCACAGGTCCTTCTTTAAAGCTGAAAATGTCATAATGCGCCGAGCCTCTGTCACCAAATTGATCGAACTTGATCTTTCCTGTTAGTCCGTCAAAACTGACTCTCTAAGGGTGCGTCTGCATCCCCAATCTATTTGTGAAAGGCGATTTGTCCCGATTACTTGTATTGCTTGAGGTAAAATTTCCAGTTGATATATCTGTTGCATGTGCCAGTGCATATACGGCGTCGAGAGTGTATGAAATAAAGGAACTATAGATATCTTTAATAAAGTCGTTAGAGCACTGCTCAATTCGGTGATGAACGCATTTCTTGTTCTTCAAAAGCTTCCATATTTCGCTTGCACTGTAGTTCCATTCAGGAAAAGTACCATTGTTTCTCTCCCTGACCGATATATCTTTTAAATATTCCTTGAAGTCAGGGTCGCTGAATTCATACAATTGAAATCTTAAAGAGCTCTCGAGAATACCTTTCACTGGCAATGTGGAAATTAAATCAGCCTCGCTCAAAATCCACACACGTCCAGTTAGGTTTTACCTCTGAACCTCTGCGAAAAACTTCGTTTGGTAATTTTTGTATAACCATAAGATCACAACTTTGACATTGTCGATCTGTTTAAGCTTTCTAACTATGTTTGGAATACTCAGATGCGGACTTTCGAGACGTATAAACTCCGTCAAAGCAATACAGAACGTGCCTTTTTTTGACGTACTTTCGTTAGCGACTGCCCATGCTCCACTTCTTCCATACGAATCATCTAGTCCAACGACAGCAACATAGCCCCAATTGAAGTGTGTAATCAAGTCAACCATCGCTTTTGCAAGAAACTTGTCCGATGGCACCGTTCGACATAAATGTTTATAGGTAAAAGAGCTGAGCTCCGTACTGGTTGTTTTTCCACTTATGCTCGAAACATTGAGCATCCGAAGTATCCACCGATAATTAGCGCTGTGCTATATTCGTCTGGGGCTATTAAATAAATGATGGCTTTTTTTCTTGGGGCATTTTGGCTTAAGTTGACGCAAGAAACAACGGTCAGAAGTTTTTTAAACGAGTCCTGCAGCTTTTGAGGGGTTTTCACACTTATTCCTTATGTCATATCCTAGGAAAATGTACGAAAGAAGACTTGTGCCATTGTTTATTCGTTCGATTGCGAAGATCATAGCCTGCATGCGACCAAGTCCTCTCAAATATATCTCTCCACATCGGCTCCCGGGCTGGTCTGGCGGCTGGTGCACGCTGAAAAGTCCACCCAACATGATATCGCCTTTTCTGTATAGAGCCTGAACAGCAGAACAGAAGCAGAAGAAAAGAAACAACTGATAGTGCAACGAACTCATAGCAATACTCGTCTTTTCTCCGTTTACTTGTTGGTGAATCCAGCGGATAGACATTAGTTATTTGTACATGGGTGTAATTTGCACATATGGGAGTGATCAGTAACTTTTTATGTTAATTTCAATTTAAAATCAAATTTTACTCTACAAACAATAGCCAATTATTATCATTTGTGAGCCTCTGGCTTGCTGGTTTAAATCATAAACTTTAAGTTAATGGTGACCATATGTTGGGATTGTTTGAATTTAAAACGATCTCGGACACTGTGATGCTAGCTTTATGCAAAACAAATTAAAACCATTTTCTTGTGTCCTTTTCTTCCTTTCCCCCTCAATTTTTTTTAACAAGTCAAATATAGAAAAGAACGAAAGGAAAACAGAACCATGGCTTTGTTTGCTTTTCTAATTAAAAACTAGCTTAACAGTTTGACGCAGTTGTTAAATGGAGCTGTTGCGTGTCGAAGAAAGAGGAAAGAGGAAAAAAAGTAATATATCTCTATAGAACGTACTTCTTCAATAGGGTAGTTTCGAACTGTTTGTGCGAGAAAGTCTGGTAACTAGTTTCAGCATCAAGTCGAGGCTGAGGGGAATAGGAGTCGTCTCAACATGGCACCAAATGGTGCCTTCACAAGCGACTAAATACAGGAATGGCTCTGACCTGTGATTGGATGATAAAAATAATTAAAGTTAATAAGTTATATTTAAACTCTTTGCTCGTGAGTATTGTTAACCGCGTGTATCAAAGCGGAACAATGAAACTGATCAATGCGAGTGAAAACACCGATGTGTCAAACAAGAAATGGTTACTTACTTAGCGAAGGGAAGGCAGCCTTTCTTGTTCAGCAAAGTCGTCCAGCGATATTCCGGCGATGAAAAAGTCATCTGCTGACTAGCTCTGCTGACTAAACTCATTTAGTCAGTTCAGGCGGACGACCAGAGACTGGAGCCATTCGTGTATTTCACCGCTGACAGGAATAGCTCCGACTCAAACGTTTTAATAATTTTTTAAACAATTTTTTCAACTAAACTGGTGAGCAGCGCTGTGCGAACAGCAATTGTAAAACTTCTTTATTCTCTGACACGTTTCGTCATCACTGAAAACCGTCAAGGTACTTCGACACAATTCAGTGCGAGAGCTACTGCCACTGGTTTGATTGGTAAGACGTTTTTTTGGTTTGTTTTGTTTTTTTCCCTTTTTAGGTCTAGTGGAGTTGTTAGAAATTACCAAGCAAAATCAACCCGCGACTTTCTTCCTTTATATGTTGTGCAAAAACAGATGAAGAGCCCGATGAATGGACTTGTCCTTCATGTGAACAACAACCTAAAAAATCAGTTTTCCACGAAAAAAATTCCCTCGATTGCGGCCAAGCCATATTTCTCTACCAGAGCATACTGTAAATTAAAAACATCGGTCGCAGCGTCACGCAACATTGCGTGATTTTCCAAACGTGACATGCAGTTGCTGCATTATTTTAAGACTTAGAACCTACATGGCCCTGTACTGATAAAAGAAGGCTTCATTTGCAAGCACTGTAGACTTCAACATAAGAAGAACTTAATAAATCGCTCTTTCAGTTTTCATCTCAGTGTATAAATTATCTAACCAGAACGAAAAAAAATACACGGAGGTTAAATACACGAATGGCTCCAGTCTGGTCTTCCGCCTAAACTGACTAAATGAGTTTTGTCAGCAGAGCTTGTCAGCGAATGACTTTTTCATCGCCGGAATTGTTTTGTTATCAGCTCTCAACGTCGATAAAATTTTTTTTCATATCATCCACTTGTTGAAGGTCGATGTCTATTTGGCAAGAAACAGTGACCTACTCCTTTTCTTTGAAAGCTTCCTCTTTGTGAACTTTTTTTTCCTTAGGGACGTAGTCGTGGTCTTTCAGAGAAATATCAGTGGAAACGCGGAAAATTTTGGCGGGAAGTTCGTCTATGCTGTCATCGCTAGCGTCTTGTTCTCTCCCCCATAGGCGTACGGGCCGGGGGGGCGGGGGGGGGCTGCAGCCCCCCCAAAATTTTGGGCAATTCAGATTTTTTGGGCAGCAAGAGAAATTTGGGCAAAGCCAGTTTTTAAAGATGTTTTCAAGTTTTTTATTGAAATAGATAGATATTTTCTATTTTTACCTGAATTTAAAAATGGAAAGCCAGTTAA